>NC_072732.1:131147240-131447240 GCF_026930045.1 Uloborus diversus
ATTTAAAGAAGAGAGTGATGGAAGATAAATAGGAAATTATACGCGAAGTTATCAGAAGGAATTATTACAAACTTTTAAAACGTAACGAAAATTAATTTTGGTATCATGTTTCGTCTAGCAGATGGATTAATCTACATTTGTATAAATTATGAAATACCGATGTAGCTCTGCGGAAATAAAATATGTATTTTAAAGAAATCTGAAGCATGTTTTATCTGTTCAGAGGGTATTTTTTAAATTAAACTTAAGAGAAAACAATATGCAAAGATGGAGAATGCGAATATTTTGTAATATCATTAATCACTAAGGTTTCTTTCCCCTTTTGTTTTGTTTCATCCATCATGTCCGAAATTTCCATCTTGTCCGCTCGACAAAAGGTTTTTCTTTTGTCCTTAAAAACAGAAAGTATACGCTATTGTGGGTCAGAGATTACGCATAAAAATAATTCAAATAACTTATTTTCTAAAAAGGAAAATTGCATATAATGCAAAAAGAAATAAGTAACCAAAGGGGAAGAATAGAACTATTTTCACAAAAAGTTATTTATCAAATTTCTTAAGGAAATATTTAAGCAACTGCGAAGAATCTTGAAGACAGACATTTAAAAAACTACTTTAGAAAGTTTTGTGCATTGTGTTTAATTTTAAACGGAAATTCAAAACATAAACTAAATATTTAATACCATTAATACATCGAAGATAATTTATAAGAAATTCATATTTTAGGATATAGTCCTAAATTTATTTGTATGTGCATACAAAATATTTTAAGAATCATGAGTCAACACAAACACTGAAATCATAAATATTAAAAAAAAAAAAAAAAAACACATACAAATCAGAAAACTCTATCAATAATTTAATGCGTCAGGATATTATTCCTTTTAGAAAAAACGTGAAAAGCCAATTTAAATTATTTTCTAAGCATTTCCAACTTTGCTTCTTGTTTTTGCCGCTGAGAGATTTCTCAAAACAGTGCATTACAGACATCATTATAAAAAGTCGCAAATTTGGCTTAGACTCTCTTAAATTTAGCTCAATCAGAAAATAAAATACTACTTGTGTTAGATAAAAACGCTTTTGCTGGAAAAAAAATTAAGCACAATACCACTGAAGATTTGAGTTACATATATTAAACCGGCAAATGTTAAAAAAACGTCCCGAATTTTAAGCAGTTAAATAGTTTACAATTTTCGAATCACACAAATGAGAAAATAAGATTTCCTAAATTGGATTTTTCCTAATTTTGAAATACATTTCAATGGACTTCTTATACACGATATGATGGAATTATCAGCTATTTTACGAATTTAGCTTCTTACTTTTATAATAATAAAAATAGTTACTTAAGAAGTAATAAAAGCTTAAATTTCAAATATGTTTTAAAGAAGTACATTTAATTACAAAAAAATGTCAAATTACTCATCTTTGCGTGTCTCTAACTTTAAACCTTAAACAATAAATATTTGAACTTTTTTCCCCTTCAGAATCTTATTAGCAGCGTCACCAAAAATTTTAATGGAAATGCCCTGTCAAACCATCTTTAATTTTTGCCTTAATTACCATGCCATTAAACTTTAAAAATACTGTCAACGTATTATAGATAAACAAGCTAAATTAATTTTCTTTCCTTAATTGGCTGTCAAAAATAGAATTAAGCGCTCGTTGTTTTTTTCATCAGGCAGAGTTTTTATCTTGAAATAGCGTAATGTGATTTTCATCTTGCTCAATTTCCTATACTATGTTACAGGAATATTTTGGCTTTTTTCTTTCCAGTGTTATGATATTTCGAAGTCAAAGGTTGTTCAAGTATAAATTACAAGTTTTTTCCCCCAGCGAAACAGTTGTCAAGTTAAATGTGAACATTTTGTTTGTTTTTAAATTTATTTGCAGTATTCAGATTGGGCACTCTTTTTTATCCAATATTTTTTTCATTCCATATTTTATGCTTTCCCTTGGGATGTAAGATAATTTTAAAAGTGACACCACAAAATGCGATTCAAGTACGGTAAATCTACAATTTTATTAATTTATATGAAAATAATTATATTACATTCTTGTCCTGCTTCTCGTCATCAAATAGTTCTTTTAGGAATTCTATTGTACCCGACTGCGCGGGCGCGACGCAAAGGAGGGTAATGTGTTTATGAGTCTATGTATGTATGTTTTTTCCTATGTTGCGTTGTACAGGGAAAACGCATTGACCGATTTTGATGATTCTTACGTCAATCGATTTGTCTTAACCTTGGGAGTGTCATTAACATATGAGAGTAATCAAAATTCACCACATCAGTAACCAGTCGCCAAATTATTTATTTGAGCAGCTTCCTGTGCACTGCAAAAAATAATTGTTGTTTTTACAGTAATATACTGCTTTTTCCTACAGTTTAATACTGCTGTGCTAAATAACAGAGAAAAACTGTAAAAATATTTTAGATTGCGCAAAACGATGAGGCAAAAGGTGTTTCTTTCATACGGGAACAGAAACTAATGAATTCAAGATATTGGCAGCCATGTTTTTTGATGATTCGGATGTGCTGAGGCAGAACTGTTCAACTGTAATTCAAGTTAAAGGTAAGTGCTGGTTATATTATATTCATTCCCTTTTCCTCAAAATATAATTTTCTTTATCATCGAAAATGTATGTAAAATAACAGTTTATTTTGAAATCGCAATTCGTATCCTAATATTCGTTGATGCTGACTTTGCAATTTCTTATAGTTGCTAAGTTGTAGCGATTGCTTTCTAGCAAAAATCCGAGTAGTTGTTGTGATTCTGAATATTTTATTGCACGTGTGATAGTTTTTAAACATTTTCTGAAACTCAAATTTTATTTAAAAATAAATCAATTCCTTTCTTGATCGTATTTAAAGTTATTAGAACATTAAACTTTGTGTACGATTACATTTTGTGTTATATACTATGTCAGTGCTTAAAATTTAAATTTTTATTTTCTCTAGTGAATTTTTAACATATCGCGATTGACTTCTTTCTTCTGTTTTTTTTTCTTATGTTCAGTTTTAAATTCTTTAACATTTTGCATTTAACCATTTTATTGAAAAACTTTACGTTATAGCATCAGTAGCTTTTATATATAATTCGATGAATAAAATGAAAATAAATAAAATAACAACGTGACAGAGAGACATGCAAACAGTATACAATTTACTGATATTTTTTGCTGAAGAATTTGTCACTGTGGAAATACAATACTCTGATGTCTGAACGACTCAAAATTCTCTGAAATCTGGAGCCAGCTTTCATACTTAACGGTCGAAAGTAAAATAATAATAATTGAAAAAATCATCAATAAAGAACTCAAAAAAAAAACCTCAAAAAATAAGCATTTTAAAATACAAACACGAAACCCTTGTGTTTTAAAAGTTTTATATTTGCGTCAGCAGGAAATTAAAGTTTTACTTCAGGAAAATTGCACTAGTACCATTGAAACTTGGGAACGTAAAAATAATTTTAGAAACTATATTCAAAGGCACTCGATTGGAGGTCACGGGAAGTCTCTATGACCTCCCCAAAAATGCCATACTGGGAAAATTTTGTCTGGCTATTCGGCAAATTTGGGGACATAATTGTAATGTTGCAATTTTTAAATTCTCGAATGTGCAAATTTCATTAGATATTGTACTTAATTGTGCTTACTTAATGTGTGCATTTACCAGTATTTTATTAATCGGCAAATATTTAAGTTCCATTTGGCAAATTGAGATTATACGCCTTCCCAACATATTTAAGTTCAGGCCATGCCTGGCTATATTTTAAAATTTTCAGCTTTTCATTTCTGATCTGGCAGTGTTTCGTTCTCGTCAAAATTACAGCTTTTAAATTTAAAGTAGAATATTTACATTATTATGCATTGTTTGTCATATTTTATTCGCTTTGAAGGGCATGCTCATTTAGAAAAGTAGATGCTCGAGAAACTACAGTAGAATTTGAAACTCTTACAACCTTGAAACTCATCAGTTTCCTTACATTTTAACTTTTAGAACACTTTGAGTCTTAAATTTTGGCATCAACATGTTCAGGATGAAGACAAAAAGTATATTATAAATAACGAAAAGTGTGATTCTGTACTTCACTGTCTTTCACTGCTTATCAAAAGTAAAAATGTCAGATTGTTATCCGTGTAAAATGAAAAAATCGGAGAATTTCGTTTAAACCTGTAACGGAGATTCAAGCCAACACCCGGTAAGACCTTTTGCATTTGAATACGATGGGTTCCTTAGCAGTTGAGTTCTTTAAAGTGGGGGGGGGACGATTATTTTCACAATAATAGACGATTTTTCAAGAAACTCTCCAGTTTATTTCTTTAAGAAGAAAAGTGAGGTTTAAGAACATTTTGTCAGGTTTCAAAAGATAAGAGAGATTTGTGGCAAAGCTCCGATAACGGAAATGAATTTCTGAACTCCTGGTTTGAATTTTACCTTAGCGACCAAAGCATAATAATCGAAAAAACCAACAAATCCTCTAGTTAACAAAGTAGCGTCATAGAACACTATAAGTCAACATTAATTGAATGGAAACTTTGAAATGAATCGGGTTTGCCTCAGCAATTCTGAGCCGAAGCAGCTATGTACTTCCACTGCTTACGGACTGAAGCGGCTTTAAAAGGAAAAACCAAACCCTTTTTTGAGCTTTTTGGGGGAAGAAAGCCATCTATTAAACAAAACCTATTTTGAGCTATTTGGGGTAAGAAAGCCATCTATTAAACACTCCCGGAGTTTTTTTGGATGCATTTCGTATATTGGACTTCCAAAACAGAAAATAAACAAATTAGATATGAGAACTCAACAAGGAGTCATGGTAGGATATGCGTTTCATACGAAAGGTTACAGAATTTGGGATCTCAAAAATCGCGAAGTGACAGAAACGCTGAATGTTAAATTCGATGAAAATAAATTCTGGACGACCCCCCCCCCCCCCCTCAGGAACGAGAAACAGAGGGACACAGTTTTATTTTACTACTGAGTAAATCTGAAGTAGCAGAAGAATATCCTGAAAATCATAAAATAGCATGTTGAGAATTAAATGGGTTAAAGCAAGTCCAAGGCAAAATAAAGAATACAGGGATAAGTATTATTCTATTGACACGACGGTTCTAAAGTCCGAATCGTGAAGCCGAGGTTTATTGTTCTGAAAATAACATTGAATATGACACAAAATATTTTAATTTCACTTGTGATGATAATTCAAGAAAAGTATAGGATTTTTATGAAGATAGGGGGGGATAATTCAAGTATGCTAGAAGCTAACATTTCCGAGATTTAAAATTGGCAAAACAGAATGGCTCAAGAAATTCAGGTGATATGAGAAAGAAACGTTTACGTATTGGTTCCACTGAATGAAAGTTTTAGAAAGAAAAAAGGGTACAGATGTTTTTTTTTAAATTTAAAAACAAATGAGCAGAATGAAATAATGCGCTTCAAGACCAGACTGGTAATTTTAAATACCCACCAGGTACCAGGTGGGGGGGGGAGTACTTTTCGAAAGTGTTTTCTCCAGTAATTTCCTTTCCTTTGATTCAGGCTTTCTTTTCAATTTTTGTGTATAAGCTACATTGAGTCCATTTCCATGTAGATGTTTGCAATGCGTATCTATATGCGGATGTAAAAGAGGAGATTTGTGAGACAACCTGAAAGGTTTGTTCGTCCCTGAAATCTAAATTTTGTCTGTAAATTGAATAAATCATTGTCATTCTGATACAGATTACGCCTCGAATCAAGACGACCGGATTTCAATGGGGGGGGGGGGAGGGGGGCTTGTAGTGTTTTTGGATAGGGTACGAATAATATGGTGGTACATTCAAACAAAAATGCGTACAACTGTCAACGACGGAAGCGGAATATATTTCAATTAGTGAATAATCTAAGGATGTGGGTTAAAGGAATTTTAAATCAATTGGCTACGAAAAGAGTTCAGAATTTTAGATTGTCACAGTACAGAGTACTATTAATCAATCTAGTTGCAATCGATTTTTCTAGTTCTGCAATAGAAAATTCCAGAACTAAGCAGATTGATGTGGGGTACTATTTCCCAAGGAATTTGATTGATAAAAATGAATTTGGAATACAATTTGATGAAACTAAAAATAATGTAGCTGATTGTTTTACAAAACCTTTCTCTAGGGAAAACTTACATAAAGCTTGAATTGCAATGACATATTTTTCTAGGTTTTTTTTTTTCTTTTTTGAAATGTTTCAATTATTGAATTATGTTTAAGTTATAATTTGTGCATACAAACGAATGGCCTGTAATATATTTCTATTTTTTTTTTTTTTTAAATTCATGTCTTAAAGTATTTCATTCCAGCCGCCTGAATTTCCTTCATCTAAATTTATTCACTAATGCAATATTATTTCTATGAGTTTAGTGGTACCAGAATTGAATGGGTGGTCTCATTTTATCAAGATGGCAATTCGTGGTTGTGTTCCGCTTGGAATTTCAAAGAAGCCTCTAGTCTGAACGATGTTGCAATGATTCACTTAGTGACATGAATGCCGGTAATGGAAGTTTATAAGTACCTTTTTCATTTATATTTTTATGTTTTAGGATGTAATTTGTAATCAAAAATGCTTTTGAGCTTTAAAGCGTTCTTAGCCACTAAAGCCTATCCTACGGTCTGTGTGCCATATTGGTTCCCTGAAGCTGATTTTTGTGTGCCCGTTGTCAGGTTTTTATGTTACAATCAAGAACTATGTATTGGAACAAGATAAACTAAATTTTTTTTTGATTTAAATGTGATGGATCATACAATTCATTTACGTCTGGGTTTTTTAAACTTGTAATTCAATATTGGTTTTTATGGGTAGTTGAAAAATATCATTTCAAGAATCACCGGAATATAGAAATTTCTGTTAGTGCTAAATTAAACGTAATTTATTTCATTATTTATTTATTTTTTTATTTTTATTTTCCAGTAAATTTTGGAGCACTGATTCTTTGTTTTTACATGTTAGTAAAATTGAAGGAACCAAATCAGAATGTTAAGTTCTTTATTATTTATTGTACGTATGTTTGTAAAAATTTAAAGGAACAAAATTTAAAGTCAACTTTATAATGAGAGCAACAATAAAGATTAGAGTTTAAAGTACGATGTATTACAGCGTATGAAACTTTCTTCGTATATTCAGACTTGTGACACTTATCAAACAAAATTATAGATTATTTTTATTGTAATGTAAATAAAAAGCAGTTATTTTGCAAATGTGAGCATATTTAAATTTACAGTTAAAAGAGGTGCGGTCTTCTGGCAAGCATTTCCAAGAAGGGAAGCATTGTTTACAGCAAGGACGGCGGGCCAAATGTGGACTTACAATTTCTTAATGATTAGAACTGGCAGTATCAGATTTAATCTATTTCTTGACATGTTTGTCGATTTATTCTTTTGTTTAAAACTTTCAACTTTTCTGATCGATTTTCACTTTTTACTGAATTGACTTTAACTAAGTCATCTTGATTTTGGGAATATAGAATTGTTTCTTCCGAGTTTCAGGTAAATTTTGAAAAACTTAAAGATAAATTGTCTAAATCCTATCAAAAGAAGTAGCACTTAAAAACAAAAAAAGCCGCCGGTGGATTAAATGGGGATATCGATAGCTGTTCAAAACGGGGGGGGGGGGCGTCCACATTTTAAAAGACATAAAATATAAATGAAACATCTTAAATTATGCTTAAATATTAAGGCAGATATAAGATAGAATGCTCTTACGGTATTATTTTATTCCAACTCAAATGATTTTTTTATGCAGTTCCTTAGTACTTAGAAAAAAAGCTCCAAAAAATTAAATTTAAACAATATAATAACACAATTGTGGAATAAAATATATGAAACAAAAATATTTTAAAAAATTACAAGTAAAATATTTCATATTAAGTACAGAAATCTAAATTATTTTACATCACACATTGTTTCATATTCAGATTTCTAATAATGGGCAGCTGTCGAAGAAAAGAGAATATGAAGCTGGTATCAGTTGAACATAGCTCGAGCTGTTAACAAGTGTTGGAATGGAATATGAGTTAAAGAAAAAGAAAGAAAAAACATCTACGGTTTTCAGTGCTACTATAGCAACTCGGGGAGTGGGGGGGGGGCTAAAAGAGGCTAGATACAGTATTCATTATTTTAAATGAATACCTCAATATTTCCCAATTGGTTGTCCTAAACGTCGACCTTGCTCCATTTTCTAAAAAAATAATTCTCTACCGCATCCTAATTATTGCTTTGAAGTAAACATATTGCAATCCAATAATCTGGAGCCTATTATAAGAAGAAACTAGTTTCAAGTTTTATTATCCTTAAGATATATATTCTCCCGATCACCAATCACTTCAGTTATCCGATCGAAAAAAATAAATATTACTCTTAATCAACGGTCTCCTATGTATTACAAAATCCTTCAAAACTACCGAAAGTTAGAAGGATTTTTTTAAATTGTATTTCAGAAACCAGTATATGTCTATTTCTTGACATGGAAGATAAAATGTAAGATTATGTTCTTTCTTTTTTCTTTTTTGAGTTCTTATGTAAAGTATTCAGATTAGGTCTATTTCAATTAGACACTAATAAACCACCGTTTCAATTGCGTAGTTTCCAAATTGCTGCACAGCAGTTTTTTTTTCTCCTTAAAACAACATATTTCGCGCTTACTGGTTCCTGAAATAAACGATTCAATTACAATTTAGGTATATGTTAAGCGGTTTCAAAATAAAAGCAACTCCCAAGGCAATCTTAATTTCAGATCATTCAGAGTCATAATTTTAATTATTTTAAGGCGTATTTTTATACCTACGTAATTTTGATTTTTCCATGAATGTTTTTTGGTGTCCACAAGTTTTATGAGATTCTAACAATTTTTATTTTGACAGATGCTTTCATGATATAAGGCCTAGTGATGGCACCTAAGTCGGCAAAGATGTCACAAAGAAGAATCAAGTTTGTAATGGAAAAATATTGGCCTTGAAAAAATTAGCATTCGGTTTTAAATGAATTTCTGCAATTTCACTGTAAAAACTACTAATCGATATTTATAGGTGATGTATACGAAATAAAATAATTTGGCAATTTTTAATGGTGTGAATGTTTTATTTTTTCTCATGAAAACAGTATAACATAATATAAAGTTATATAATTTTTGGAGTAGTAAAACCAATTTTTAACTTTAATACTAGTACTCATAAACCTGCAGATTTTATTATACCGAGTGAAAAATTGTTTCTGTTTAGTAGCTCTGGAATTTTAAAACCGTCACATATTTATAGTTTTCATCTATGTAAACTTTAAAAGGTTAATAGGATAAAGTATTATTTAATCTATAATAATCAGTTTAGAATAAAAACCATTCTGTGCAGTCTAAATGCTGTATACTGCACATATGGTGTGAAATAAAATTAGTTTGTTACTAGTATTTCTCAAATAAAGTAGATCCAAATGCAACTTATAACATTAAAAAAAGAAGAAAACCATGAAAATATTCTGTTTTACCATAAAAGAAAAATAAATGCATATAATTGCATGCATCAAGTTAAAATAAACTTAAAGGTTTAATGGATTGCATATTGCAAATCATTTCTCACGTTATGCTGCACATTTTAGCATTACAATAATGCTGGAAGTGAAAAAAGTACTTTTAGTGAAGATATGATGTAGTATTTTCAGTTATATATAAAAAACCTTTCTCATTTTTACTACCTCCATGGATCAAAAAGTTTTGTATTATGAAAAAGCTATAAACTGTTCTTAAAATAAAGCTTCAAACCATATTTTGCAATTTCCTTCAATTTGAAAACTTTTAAGTCTGCAATAGAGCTAAAAGTTTTTTGTAGAAATGAAAATGCACCACTTTTTCTTCTTTAACATGTGTTTATAAAATATTGAGATGGGGCATTGATTTATTTTGTGTACAAGGAAATTAATATCAATAAAACATATATTTAGCAGCAGTTAACTATTTCTATGGAAAAGTGTTTTATATTTCTTTATTTGTCGCTTTTCATAGCCTAAAACATTATTTTTGTTGTTGAAAAACTTTAGAAAAGGAACAGATTTCGTATGTAGGCTGATTTCTACAACGTACATACAGAATCAAATGCTTTACTTTTCTATATTGTTCTTCAGCTGTAAAAGCAGTGATTTCGACTATGAAAAGAAACGATACGGTGAAAAAAACCTTTTTGCATAAGAATTGATAACTTCATTTTATGGTTTACTGCTGTTAATTTTACTGTACAAATCATTTGTAAAACCGTTATACTACTGCTGCTTTTATGGCACAATTCAGTTGATTCCGCAGCGAACTTTACAGTTTGATACTGTTGATTTTGCAGGGCAATTCCGTTACAAAACAGTATATAACTGTTAATTTTACATATTATCTCTGTTAAATTTACAGGTCAAGTCATTCCTTAAACAGTATATTACTGCTGATTTTACAGTTTGATACTGTAAGTTTTACAGGGCAGTTTTATTAAAAAGCAGTATATTACTGCTAATTTTACAGTTTGGTACTATAAATTTTACAGGGCAGTTTTATTAAAAAGCAGTATATTACTGCTAATTTTACAGTTTGATACTGTAAGTTTTACAGGGCAGTTCTATTAAAAAGCAGTATATTACTGCTAATTTTACAGTTTATCGCTGTAAATTTCACAGTAAAAGTCTGCTATAAAACAGTATATTACTCGCAAATTTTACAGTTTAGAATTGTAATTTTTGCAGTTTTTCTTTGGAATGCGAGCTGCCAGTATTTTACTGTAAAAACAACAGCTTTTTTTTTTGCAGTGTGTGCGACAATGCAGGAAGCGTTTCGCGCCCTGAATTTTTTTGTTTACTTAATCTATAAATTTGATTTTCATATCTCACATGTTGCATTTGTTTTTGTCGTGATTTAGGGGACTGAGTTTCGCGACGTGTGCTTTCTTGACTGGCTTTTTTAGTTTTACGAGAAACATTTCACCGACGACGTTTTCGAACTCGTACATGAGTTATGCAGGCTGTTTATATAGCTGTGGTTGACTTAAGTTCACGCATTTTCGCTAAAGGTCAAGCATATGTAGCTTTAAGCCAAGTTAGATCCCTACAGCGATTAACAATTAGTAGTTTAAGATACCGCAAGTTACTTAATAATCCTCATGGTATAAAACTCTCAATAAAATGACAAAATTGAGAAATTTACCGTCTTATAATCATAATAATTAAGTCAATGAAAATTAACTAAAAAGCGCAAAATAAAAAAATATATACACTCTAAGACAAAAAAAAAGTTGCACCATGGAGGAAGTCTTAGAATACAATGACATTTGGAAGGTATGTTAAGTGTATATGGGAGAGTAAATGATTAGAAAATGAGAACGATATAAGCAAAATTTATTGAACAACATACACAAAATGGGTAACATTCAGTATGGGGTATGGCCGCCATTATTCCGAATACAACATGCTAATCGTCTTGGTAACGAATCCTACAGGTTCTTAATGAAGTCCTGTGGTAGTCTATCCCATGCTGCTTTAACTTTGTTACGGAGTTCCGGCAGATTTCGAGGTACGGGTGGAGTGTTGTCGGAGTGTGGGATGCCATGGGACATCTCGTCCCATGGCATCCCACACATTCTCGATTGGGGACAAGTCTGGTGAATATGCCGGCCACTCCATGCTGTCTAGGCCTTGAAGACAAGCTCTAGAGACGGCAGCAATATGGGGTCGAGCGTTGTCTTGTTGGAATAGCGGCCGAACACGGGTGCTCAGGAATGGCAAAGCAACTGGCTGCAGGATCTCTTGAACGTAACGTTGGCCGGTCAAAACACCGTTAATGAACACTAGAGGTGATTTTGCATCATATGCAATTGCGCCCCACACCATGACACCAGGTCTCGTGGACGTATGACGCTGTACAATAAACCGTAAATCTTGGCGCTGACCCCGTTGCCTCCACACGAGGATTCTATTGTCGTCTCCACCAAGGCAGAAGCGGGACTCGTCAGTGAAGACTACGCGATACCATTCGACGCTCCATGTCCGTCTTGTACGGCACCATTCCAATCTTTTCCGACGATGCAATGCTGTTAATGGCAGTCGTCGTAACGGTCTACGTGAGCGCAGTCCCACGTCGTGCAGCCGTCGGCAAATGGTGCGACCACTTATTGGCTGATTGATGGAAGGTCCCACAGCCCGTTGGATGTCTGCAACTGTGCTGGTTGGATTGTTATGAGCTTGCCTTACGAGCCTCCGGTCCTCCCTCGGTACGGTTTGTCTCGGCCTCCCTGAGCCTGGTTGACGCTGATATGTGCCTTGTTGATTCCACTGCCGCCAAATACGTGCAACAGTAACATCAGTGTAACCAACGTGCTGTGCTATCCGTCGAAATGACCATCCAGCGTCTCGGAGTCCAATTATGCGACCCCTTTCGAACACTCCTGGTTGCGTAAATTGCTTGCGAACTTTATTTCGAGGCATAATCCAATGTTAAACGACGTAACTAACAAATCAGATTGAGTTAAATTAAAATTGCTGCTCTACTGGACGCCCTTATATAGCTGGTCTTGCGCTGTGCTTAGGGCCACCCTGCGCGCGTTGCATGCGCAACCCTAACCTGGAAATTTAATCATTTGCATATCTTAGGCAGAAGAACCATCCCTCCAAATTTCATTCACATCGGTCCACACCTTCCTGGTGCAACTTTTTTTTTGTCTTAGAGTGTATATATATATATAAACCCTCTGTGCAAAAAAACAAAAAACTAAAATGAAATATATATAAGCCCAGTAGTTTTGAATGCTATTAAGTATTACTGAATAACTACACTTTTGAAATATTTTTATAATCGATACACACATAAGATAAATCATAAATTCAAAAGCAGAACATAAGGATCAAGAGTCGGGGCCCATTCAAATTTTATGGGGTTCCTTGCTTGATCAAAAAGGAATGGGCCCCGACTTTAATAATTATTTTTTCTTTCGAATAGTCCTTTCAAGAATAGCATGTAATTTTTTTAGCAATTATATTTTTCGAATAGACCTTTGAGGAATAGCATTTTTGTTAACCCGAAAGAACCCGTGCTGGGTTCTGTGCTACCCCAGTCACTTACCACCTTCTTTTTTGAGTGTGCAACTCGAGTGACACGAACCAAATTTTCAGTAGCTTAATTTAAATATTTTGTTTTGAGAGCAGCTAATGATTTTATTTATTTATTTATTTATTTTGGAATCCGCCTTTTTGTTTTCGAAGGTCATGCAAAACTGATTGTAAAACAAAAAATAAAATAAAAACCTCTTGCGATAAATGTAAATATTTTACTTAAAAAGTTCATTTTTTTATATTTTTTTATAAGGGTTCAATTATGTTTGTGCTAAGTGCATGTCAAAGTTTAAATGGCTTCTCTTAATTTCGTTCCTGTTTTTATGCATTTTTTAAAATTTTTATTTTATTTTATTTATGTATTTATTTATTTTGCATTAATTAATTTTAAGTCTCCTAATTTGTTATTTATATGGACAAAATTTGTTTTATAAATTTTCAATGAACTATTGTCAGCATTTACAGATACGAATTACACGAACAAAACTACTAAGAGATGCTTTACCCATGCGAACTTGTATGTGGTTTGTAACATTCTACTGCCGTGCTAAGCACAGATGTGATATCTGCACATTTTATCAAAATTGAGTTATTTTCACCAGGTGGTCGTTAGTAATTTAATTTACCAGAATCTCAAGTTTTTTGGCGATTTGTGAACGGGAAATATTAAAAAAAGCGTTACGAAAAAAGTCGTAACTGCAAATTTGCTTAGTTTGCTAAGGCAATTTGAACGTAAGCGACAAATACTAAGCCTTTAAAGTGGTATCTGCGCAGTTACCACTTTTTTCCTTAGTAATTTGTAGATACGACTTTTATACTTTAGTAAAGCAGCATATTTAATAATGTAGCAGTTTACTGTAATACAGAATGTTAAAATAAGTTTACGTTGAATAGTTGATACAGATTGATAATAAAAACTTATGCAACTTTGCATAGTTGTTAAAGTAAATATTCAGTTTTTTCTATTTAAATGGTTATTTAAAATGAAATTCTAAAAATGAAATGCATGTAAAATATTCATATCTAATTCTTTCATGCAAAAAAAACGCATTTCGTTCTACGGCCAGTAATATTTTTATTTAAGTATCGTCTGCTGCCAAAATTATCTTCATGCTCGGTAAAAATGAATCTAGAAAATAAAACAGTATAAAAAAAATACATTATTTGAATATAAAAAACAGAAAATTGTTATGGATTACAGTTTTAACTGTCCGGAGTTTTGAAAATGGTATCTTTCAGAAGGCAGATTCTGTTAGAATTGTATTAACAAAATAAAGCAAAACAGCTAAGTCCAAAGAAAGCATATGTTTTCAGTATTATTTAATGATACATTGAGCACGTTTTTCTAAGCTACTTTTGTCGTATCTGTGCAGATACCCCTAAAAATGCCTAGCAATTCTCACTTACGGTGAAAATAGCTTAGTATATGAAAAGGTTTTGAAAAGAAAATTTGTCGTAACTACATTTATTTATTTTAAATTAAGATTTTTACAAAAATACTCTCTTACGGTTTTTAGATAAGTTATTTACGAAACAACTACTGCAAGTTGAGCATTTAATTAAGTCATAAATCAAAGAAGCGAGTTGTAAAACTTTAATCATCGATTTCTCATTTTGAGCTCTACAGCAGATACCACATCTGTGCTTAGCACGGCAGTATAGCTAACCCGGTAGAACTAGGCTGCCGTGCTAAGCACAGATGTGGTATCTGCAGTAGAGCTCAAAATGAGAAATCGATTATTAAAGTTTTACAACTCGGTTCTTTGATTTGACTTAAATGCTCAACTTGCAGTAGTTGTTTCGTAAATAACTTATCTAAAAACCGTAAGAGAGTATTTTTGTAAAAATCTTAATTTAAAATAAATAAATGTAGTTACGACAAATTTTCTTTTCAAAACCTTTTCATATACTAAGCTATTTTCACCGTAAGTGAGAATTGCTAAGCATTTTTAGGGGTATCTGCACAGATACGACAAAAGTAGCTTAGAAAAACGTGCTCAATGTATCATTAAATAATACTGAAAACATATGCTTTCTTTGGACTTAGCTGTTTTGCTTTATTTTGTTAATACAATTCTAACAGAATCTGCCTTCTGAAAGATACCATTTTCAAAACTCCAGACAGTTAAAACTGTAATCCATAACAATTTTCTGTTTTTTATATTCAAATAATGTGTTTTTTTTTATACTGTTTTATTTTCTAGATTCATTTTTACCGAGCATGAAGATAATTTTGGCAGCAGACGATACTTAAATAAAAATATTACTGGCCGTAGAACGAAATGCGTTTTTTTTTTTGCAGGAAAGAATTAGATATGAATATTTTACATGCATTTTATTTTTAGAATTTCATTTTAAATAACCATTTAAATAGAAAAAAACTGAATATTTACTTTAACAATTATGCAAAGTTGTATTAGTTTTTATTATCAACCTGTATCAACTATTCAACGGTAAACTAATTTTTATTTCTGTGTTACAGTAAACTGCTACATTATTAAATATGCTGCTTTACTAAAGTATAAAAGTCGTATCTACAAATTACTAAGGAAAAAAGTGGTAACTGCGCAGATACCACTTTAAAGGCTTAGTATTTGTCACTTACGTTCAAATTGCCTTAGCAAACTAAGCAAATTTGCAGTTACGACTTTTTTCGTAACGCTTTTTTTAATATTTCCCGTTCACAAATCGCCAAAAAACTTGAGATTCAGGTAAATTAAATTACTAACGACCACCTGGTGACAATAACTCAATTTTGATAAAATGTACAGATACCACATCTGTGCTTAGCACGGCAGTATATAGTATATATTTTTTTAAAAAAGTTTCATATCTGTAATCATAACTTTGTTTTAAACCTTCTTCTTCTTCTTTTTTGTTTTTATTTTTATTTATTTATTTATTATTATTATTATAATTATTATTATTATTATTATTATTATTATTATTATTATTATTATTATTATTATGAAATAACTGCTGTGGCCAGTTATTTCTGACAATTTTTAATCAAAAAGTTGTTTAATACTTTCGAGCTCTATTTTCAGTTTAACATTTACTACTTAGCAGTGTAAAAAAAGCTTCAAGTGGAATGTAATAGGACGCGTTTGACATTGTTCGCACAATGCATATTTGAAAAAACAAATCACGTTTAATTAAAAATCACATCAACAGGAAAAGTTTACTCTGATATTTTTCTTCGTAAAATGATAATTTTGCTTTCATTTTGTAATTACTTTTTTATATTATTCTGACAACTCCTTCTCATTGCGTCGATTTTTTTTAATTAAAGATTATATTTACATTCCTTACTTTTTTTTGTGTGTGTAAATAACAGTTTTCTTCAATCTTGTAACATTTTCAACACAATAAAAGTACCGAATTCTATATTTAACATTTATTTTGATATATGCCCAACTTCTTTGTTTAATATAACTCTGTAAGAGAAAAGCTTACGAGTCGCTTGAAATTTATTACCAGGTGTCTCTTAGAAATGGAAAATAATTTCTGTATAAAAAAAATAAAAAGAGTAAAAATTCAAGTTTCTGTTTTCTCCACATCTCCCAAAACCGTTATGGATTTTTTTTATCAAGTCCGTAAGTTATGTCACTTTCAATGAATGATTTCATTTAATGTTCCCGAAGGCATTTGTCTTTTCTGTTGTTCAAAACATTCAGAAAAGTTTTCATCTTAACTACGCTTCATTGTTTTTCTTTTATTTTAGTATTGTAGCAAAGTGGAAAATAAGATATAGCTTGAAACGACTGCCTAATTGTTAAACTACGAAAATTAAAATTGATTTTCGTTAAGGAAACATAAATCATACTTTAAATAAAAATAGAAGAAAAGAGAAAGTTTCTAGTTCCGAGTTAAACTTTCTAATGCGTATTCCATTATCTTCGTTTTTTAAGGCATGCAAAAAAACATTATTATTCGTCAACTTCGATAATTTTTAAGTTTTTTGGGGGGGGGGATTTCAACGAAATTAATGATTTTTCAGAAATTTGAAATTGTTGAACTGGATTTTTTGAACACTGCGCAATAAAACACCATAATATTAAAAATGTTTCTCATGGTGGGGGGGGGGGGGTCTTCTGAAATTCTGGACTACATAAGATCAAACATTTTTTTTTTTTTTTTGGAAACTTACGTTCTATGTATTCACTGTAGCTTTAAACTTGCATTTGGACACCTATGACTTATCTAAAAGATGCGCGTTTTTTTTTTCTTTTAAGGTCAGTTGGGGTAAGTACGGGCTTGGGGCAAGTGCGGCTTACGTTAATAATCAGAAACCGGGAATATCTGCAAGACTGCTGTCATCTGGGTAGCTTGGTAAACGTTATTACTTTGCACTGCATGCGTTAGATCGCGCTACTTGAATGGTAACTCTACTCCCTCCCTGGTTTCCTAACTTTTCTCATTCCCACTACAGTGCCATGTTGTTATGGTTCGAGAAATCATCGTTTCTTCTGTTGTTGTTCTCATTTTTTCGTGCTTCCAAAACGTAAGTACAACTATTTCATGGCTGCTTTTCGTATTTTTGAAGCTGAGATTTATTATTTTTTACTTTCAAATCAATTAATTTTAGGGCTGCACTTGCCCCGGAAAATTATACGACTGGGAAAGTGCGGCCCGAAAAAAAGGGGCAGGTGCAGCCTCGCATTTTTTGGGGCTGCACTTTCCAATTAATCTGGCAATGTTATTTTATGACAGATATAATTTGTTCGTAACGATTTAATGAAGCAATGTAATTAATTTGTAATTCTTCCGAAATTATTCGAGGAGGAAGAAAGTGACGATAATGAAAATATGAGTTTAAGGGACATATTTTACATGATGAAATGACAGTCGAAGAAATGATTGCCACAGAGCAAAAACAGCAAGAAGATATCATTCAGTGGGGAAGGCATCCAACGGAGAGAAAGGTAGGCGACTGGGTTCTTGTGAGATTTTCTACAAAAAAGATGACTAAACATTTTGTAGGGCAAATTACTAATATAAATGATGATAATTTCCCTGAAATTAAATTTTTAAAGTTAAAAGTGGCTGGAAATTATAGCACTGTGTTTAGTTATCCTTCAAGAGACGACGTTAGCGAGATCCAAGACGACGACATTGCATCAATCCTTCCAAATCCCTCTTCAGATCGTAGATGAAATTTGTTATTCCTAGTAACGTTTTCAGAATATAATATAAATTAAATTGTTAATTACTATACTAAGTGTACTTATACAAAAAAATATGTTCAAGTTCGCCAAAGACATGTTACCTTCTGTCAGTTGTATAGTTACCTTTTGTATTATTAAGTTAATATTTTATAAGTTCGTTGATATTCAAGTTTTAAACATTATTCCTTGGTATGCAAGTTTTTTTTTTTTTTTGAGCTTATTAGCATAATAAAAGTTATCTTTCATTCTCCTTATTTAATTTAAAATAAAAACTTCATAATTTTGTTTAATCATCCATTGTTCCTTGAACGTTCTTCATTTTACATTGGCAGGTTTCGTTAGGAAACATCTAATAACTTCCCAATGAATAGGTGAAAATTAAAATAAAAAAATCGTTTTTAATCAGGAAAAAATACTCTATTGATTGCACTTGCCCCTTTCTTTCTCAAACGGTTTTTAAAAAAAATTCAGATAGGTGATGCTCTTGCCCCACTTTTATTGAGAAAGTGCGGCCCTAGAGCACAATAGTTTAAAATATTTTTTTCAACTTTTTTACCTGCAATGATTTCAACAGGCTCATGTCTAGGGAAACACACTAAAACAGGTAACATTCGAAATAAAATGTAAAAAAATTGTATCAAGTCTTGTAATATCTAGGCCTTAATAAAGTCGAACTGTACAGTTTAAGGGCTGCACTTCCCCCAACTCACCTTACTCTAGAATTACTGGAGGTGTCATCCTGAATCATTGTGCTGTGTATATACAGTTTCTAAGATTTTATACCTAGAAGTGTGGGCAGGTATCATTTTGACAGCAATGGATAAATTATGAATTTAAAAAGATAAATGCAAATAGATTTACTGATGCTGAAACAGAGCAAATTCAAAAATGCCTCTTGGAACATTACAAGAACATGAATCATTCATAATGTCTTTGTACATAAAATATAGCATTAGTGGCTAATTTCTGAATCAGAGCAGATAATTTTAAGGGTATTTTAGACTTTTATGAAACGCAACATTATAAATCCTTAAAATCTCTAAACCCTTAAGTGAACTAAATTCAATATAAATACGTTTATTTCTAACTAGTGTTTACAAATGTATATCATGATGTGGAAAACTGCAGATTGCTTCTGAGAGGGTCCTAAAAACCGGGCCGTATTTCTTGGTATACGAAGGTTCCCGCCGCATTTCTAGCTATGAAATTATTATTTCTTAAGTGCACGTTATATCGTTACACAAAATGAAAACTTTTTATTTGTACAATCTACCATTTTTGAAGCCCTCAGCCGAAAAATGTCTTTTATTGAAATAGTTGTATTACATGTACATTTTTCTAATCATCGGGAAAATAATTTATTTTCCATCAGAGGAGCTTTCAAGATCTTTCTCCTTGAAATATGCGGGCAGAAATCGAAACAATATACTCCTACAGGCAATGGTGAAATCGACTGTAAGGTATTTATATCTTTGAGTAATCACGTGTTCTCCTATCACCATAGATACGCTACAAGCTCCAACTTCTTTATTTGTATTCATGATTCTATTTCAATGTACGCTTTTGTATTACATATAAACGCGATTTCGTGGGAGATTAAGTACAGAGTAACCATTATATTGAATTGTGTTTTAGCTTTTGTAAATAAACTCTATCTTTCAAAATGAATTACATAACTCGTTAGAACAAACATTTTGATTTTTTTTTTTTGTTAATTGTATTTATTATCTATACATATAATAAAATAAGATGTTTGTGTGTGTGTGTGTGTGGCGCGCATCCCGGGAAAACGGTAAGGCCTAGAAAGATGAAATTTTGTATACAGGTGTAGTTTTTGCTGAAGTTGTGCACCTCGGGCTTCGATTTTTGATATTTTAATTAGAAAAAAAGCTATTTAATGTTTTATGTGATATTTAGCACTTTTTAGTACTTTTAACCCCACAGACCCCGAACCAATCGCGCCAGACAAATATTTTTTATACTATAGTGTCGGAAATTTAATTTTAAATATGATGAACAAAAAAATTTTGAAGATAGAGCAATTTTTGTATTTTTTATGAATTTTTGAAAAAACCTTTAATTTGCATGTTTTCCTGGGTTTTATTTTTTTCTAATGTCATCCTGCGAGAAGTATCAAAGCCTCATTTCTGAAATTTAAGTTGGTAATAGTAAAACCATTTCGCCCTCTTCAGAAGAAAAAAGTTCTTAAAAATACGCAATAGTTTTTTTTTACAATATTTTTAATGCTGAACACATCATGTCCTTTCACGCATCAGTCGAAAAAAGCGTTCTTCAATCTTTTATGCCTGTGACATCACTACTTAGGTTTCGATTCGATATTTAAGATGGAATCTTAATCGCAAGCAATGCTAATCTTTTTTTTACTATATAGCTTACTTCATTTTCTGACGTGATGACCACGTGTTTTTTCGGCAGCGCTTGCTTTTTTTCTTTCCTTTTTTTTTTTTTTTTTTGTTTTATTTGGGGATTGCATTTATTTCTTTTTCCATCCCCCCCCCCAAGCTGGACCTTTCGCTGGATCTATATTACGTTACATTCCATAGTTGTGCGCATTAATTCAATAAAAACAGCGAGCTTTTTTTTTTATCTTTCTCAAACGCTACTTTTTGCACACCACGGGGAATTTGAGCTTTTTTTACTTTTTTTTTTTGCTCTACTTAAATGAAAAAAAGCGGTTTTTTGAGTGTTCTTTGTTTTTATTAGGAAATGGGTGAGGAGGTCAAAATAAATAATGGATAAGAAAATGTAGAGATAAATTGTAAAGGTAGATAGCCGCCGAAGGCGGCAATCTTGGCGTAAAAATAAGAATGGCACAAAAAAAAAAGATAGAGATGGATTGATTAATACTGCTGCCAAATTTATTTAAACAACCGCCGAAGGCGGCAAACTTGAAGTAAAAAGGTAAATGACAAGTTAGCCAAACAGCCGCCGTAGGTGGCTGCTTGCACATTGCGTGTCAATGCCCCCCTCCCTCCCCCACATACACCATGACTTTGAAAAAACAATGCTTTCACATAAAAGTGGAAGTGCTTTTTGTTATTATTCGACAAAATTTGCATGAAGAGTACGTCGTTTGTGTCTCCCCTCCCCCTCCTTTAAAAATATTCCAAACGACGAAACTGGAGACAGATCTAGAAAATATTTTATTCAAATTATTAATGATATAGATAGATATAGATTGATTGGCACCATCACGAAATTAATTTAAGCAGCCGCCGATGGCGGCAACATTGGCGTAAAAAAACGAATGATAATACTGATTGATAGAGAAAAACATTGATTAATGTCGTCACTAAATTGTTTAAGCAGCCGCCGAAGGCGGCACCCCTGGCGTAAAAAGGCGGACCAGCTGGTCGCCGCAGGCGGCTAGTTAAAAAAAAAGTTCTTCCACAAAAAAAGAGAAAAGAAAACCTTCTGTAACCATCTTTAGTAATAAATATTACAGTATTTTAATGCAGGGAAAATCGTTTCAAAAAAGATAATAACAATTCTTTAATAGGCTACTGCTGTTGGTTTCTAATGTATATACAGGGTGAGTTTGATCGAATCTGCCATACGAAAGGGCGTAATAGAAGAGCCCAAGCCGAGCACATAACCATTCATTATCGTGTACTATACTTAACCAAACTTGTCAGTGCTAATTCTATATTAGCTACCAGTTTGTTTGGCACTCTTGGATTCCTTAAGAGGTTTTCCACCTCCAGCTTCCTATGCCGGGCTGATGAGTGCTAAAAAGCACGAAACTGCAGTTCTTCGGCGGAATGTCTGCGCTGGAATCTTTCTACTTTGTTCCCTTTAAGTGTGGTTTGTTCGTTAAAAGAGAGTTATGCTCCCATATATTTAACATCACAAATAAATCTTTCTGACTTCCTCGTTAAATCCGGGTGTTTGTTAAATCGGGGCACGTTATAAGCGAGTTCGACTGCATAACAAATTTTTATGTGCAATTGCAACAGGCGTCAGTATGTCTAGAAACTATTACAATGTTTCAATACCGGTATTTATTATTAATCACTGCAAATCAAAATATCATTGCAATTTTCAGCCAAACAATGAACCCAAACAGTAACTTGTTAATTGTTTTTATAGTTACAATAGTGAGTGGAAAAGCGTCGAATATGTCAATTTATACTTATATTTAAAGTAGAATATTCATATACTACTCTATCCAGCTTATGGAGTGTTTTAAAGTGGTTTTACATTTAGATGCAACCTTAGTTATAACCCAATATACGTTTCTAGTGATACTAATTGTTTTTTCGCAACTCCACAGCTCAAATAATCTACCTTGCGGTGATTAACAATACCATAGAAAAAGGTAAAACACTCCCGTGTTTTCTTTGGAGAAAATTACAGGCCTTAGACAATTTGTGGTGTAATGTGATTTCAGAGGAATATAAAAGAAAGTTTCCCATAAACACGATGAAAAATTATTGTCATTCATTAAGCTTCAAAGCAAGTTATAAGCATCAGTTTGTTTTACCTTTTTCAGTAGCTGCAGCGCCTTCTATAGTTTATTGGAATTGCGAATTGGTTACAGCATATGTTGTTTCTTTCACATTGCTATTTTACTAAGCATGTTCTAGTTAGATTAATGCTGCTGTATCACATATGCCATAACCGCAAATATAAGTTACATCATGTAAGAAACAAGTAAACTTAACATAGTTCGGAAAAAAAATCAACGAAGTCTTTCATTAAACTTGTCCAGTTTTGAAAAATAAGGGCTAACTACAAAAATAATTTTGTACAGTACAGTATTACAAAAATATCTATTTTTTCTTTCAGCATATCATCCCAAATTTACAAAACATATTTGTATTAAAAAAGTTTCATTTTAGCGCTGATATTTATAAAAACTTAAACATAAGAAAACCCTTTTCAATTAGCTTTTCTTGTTACTGTGATTTCCATTACAATCACCTTAAATATGAGCGGGAAACCATTACGGAGAAGGAAAGAAAATTAATTTTCTCTTCTTAATTACCTGTCAAAATATAAAATAAACTTTTTTTTTCGTAATGTTGATAATGTTTTGAAACCATCTAAAAAGATTTCCTTCTTCTTTTGATCCTGATGTATTTTGTAGAAACTATGATATATTTTCCTTTCAACGCGTTACACTCTATTGTAGTAATTAAATAATTTCGCGGATCAATGCATTTCTTATAAACATTTGTCAACTTTAATTATGAGTTCAGTTCTCTCAAGTTTATAATTAATGTCTCCGTCATACGAAAAAAAAAATATTTGCTGCAATATAATGCTTCGAGAAATGTATGCTCTAAATGTTCTTCTTTGCCTATAGCGACGTTTTTACATACAAAGAAGTTATATTACATTTTTTGTTTAAGCAGTCTGTGTGTTTTATTATCACAATAAAAAAGAATCTCAAAAAGCTATCAATATTGCGATGGCAAAAGATAAATACAAATTTCATTAAAAAATATATTTTTTATTTTACCTTACCCGCAATTTTGAATAGTAAAATAAAGTATTTTTTTTTTCCTTTTTACATAAGAAGTTTTATGTTTCCTTTCGTTCTTAGAGAGGGAGAGAGAGAGAGAATACATTTAAATGCATAACTTTATTAATTTTTTTTTCACTTTTATATCTTCAGTCAGTTTCAAGCTTTTCAAATATTCAGTATATATAGGTTTTTCAGTAAAAATAAAAATAATTGTTTTAGTTTTACTGGTAAACACAACGTACGTCAAATAATTATTTGGCTTTTACATGTCAAACCGTAACAACCATTAAATTTAACGGATAATAACTCTTGATCACGGAATATCACCTCTCAACGACCAGTTCGTCATGTCAAACAGAAATGAAACACTTCATCTCAGTGACAGCTTTGTAATGAACTCCCACTTGAAAAGAAAGTGAATTGCAACCGCCAATCGTGTAGAAAACGCTAATATAACGAACGTTAATACTACGAATAATATATGTTAGAATGGATTGCAGGTTTTCGGAGTTTATGTAATTGAATAACTAAAAGTAAGCATTTCTGAGTGATTGTAACTTTCAAATCTTTCAGAGTTTAGGATGTTTCTAAATAGTATTGATAAACTGATAACGTGTGGCTCAATGATTTTTTAAAGATCGGTCTGATCACGTTTAAAACCCCTTGTGCAACAAGCAAAATCGGGAGCGTTATTTACGTTAATGAGTGCAGCTTTGTAGGAAATAATTTAACCATTTATAAATAGTGTATCCAAAATATAAAACATCAAAATATGGTCAGTTCAGTTAACCAGAGAAACAGTGTCAATTTTGTGATAAAAGATACTCGGAAAGAATATTGACAAACCACTTTAAGGATAAAGTAGTATGTTGTAGTGATGGAGATTGTCGTAGGGAAACAAGCTTCATTTTTGCTACGAAATTGTTCATTAAAGAAAATAATGATTAGTATAAACGAATAGCACCGTTTAATTGTCCCCTTGTTCCCATTTAGTTTCTTCTGTTAAATAAAGTTTGTCATTTTCTAACAAAATGCCCTCTTCTAATGAAAACATCAACCATTTTAAATCTTGAATTACTTTAAAAAGTATTATCATATCGATAAAAATTAAAACACCAATATAATATACTAAATAACAAACTATAGTTCTTGCTTTTCTATCAAAACTATGTTTTTTTCTCATTTAAGAAATTTTTCGCATGGTATTGGTATTAATAATATGACTAATTGGGTCATTTAGAACACAGAATTCGTTTCTGATCCATCATAGATTTTCTGTCAACGGCAGGAAAACTAGAGCATGCATGATTCAGTAGGAGTTGTAGAAATCATATCCATTTTCTTCGAAAGCATTATACTTCCTTGCATAGCAACTAATTGAAACAATGCTCATGTATTTAAATGTGTGGACGCTATTACAATTTTTACCGTAGGTAATTTACTCAATTTTGTAGGAACTCATCTATCGGTATGTTTGTTCGTGTAATTCGTTTCATTCCAAGATTATTTTGTCGATTTTTATCGAATGTGTTACAATAATAATTTAAAGAAGGCAAACACCCTAAATATTTTTTCCATCAATGTTCATGACGCATTTCTTAAACTTTATACGTTTATTAAATATGACAAAAATAACACATTTTGATTACTTATTTGATGAAACAAAATTCCATTTTTTTAATAAAAAAGACATATTTTTAGCAAAAAACTACATTTTTCTTAAAACATCCAATTCAATTTTTAAAACTTTTTGTGTCTTTATATTAAAAATTAACTAAAAACAGGTTTTATGGGTAAATGTTGGAACATTCCCCGAAAAACGTGCATTTTGCCCCCCCCCCCCAAGTTTAATTGATACCTATTTCAAAACCACATATTGCATGTATATTAATTTTTAGAGGTTTATATTACAGTACTATGTTCAATTACCATTTTTACAAACTTTCAAATTCTTAAAGCTAATACCTTTTTTGCAAGAGCTGTTGGCGTAAAAAACAATTTTGAAAACCGTGGATATGAGAAAGTAGAGAAAGGAAAAGTAAATTTCAGTTATAAACAGTGCATTTGATTTTAGTAAATTTTTTCTAGTTTTCTAAATAATTCTTCAATTTAAAAAAAAGGCGAATTTAGAAAAAATGACACCGGGGCTCTCTAAACTTCTCAAAATATCAAAAACGATTTTTTTTCTCGGAAATTAGGGTGTTCGCTTACTTTAATCGGGAATTTATAATATAAGGGACATTTAAGATCCTTTTCAAATAAATAAGTCCATAAATAGTCAATAAAAAGTAAATATTTTAGCTGCAGGCGTACATGAAAATAATTAATATTTTAGTTATCCTTTCTCAAAATTTTTATTCAGAATTGATAATAAAGTTTTAATTAGATAATTATAATACTTTAAATCATAAACTTTTATAAAGTTTTATTCTTCGCACCCGTCTTTTAAAGAGAAAAAGATGAACTGAAATGTAATGTATACCAAATACTGTGTAGTTCAAAAATAACATTACAATCGAATATAAGCAAAATTTTGGTGAACGAAAAATTTGATGTGAATTCCATTTAACTTCCATAACTTATGTCTAATAAATAATATATGTTCTTTAAATAACTGAAAAGAGTGAACGAATGTACTCATATACTAGTACATGAGATAGAAAGTACATTTCCTCACTGTAAAAAATATTTGTGAGGTTACCAGGATTAATGGGTGTAACCTTGGATTATAGTTTGTGTAAAGTGCCATCTGCAGTTTGTAGAATTCAAAGCGCAAAAGTAAAGATTGGCATCGGCGCTGATCTGGTAAACTTTTTTTTGCGAAACGAAGACCAACCTTCCTGACCGTGCGGTAAAAAACTATTGCTTTGCGACATATCTGCGTGACTTGCGTTGTGGGTTCGATCTCATTCAGATATCCTGGGAGTTATTTTCTGTTTTAGTGCTACCGAAATATTTTGCTCGTATACTAAATTAAATTTCGAGTTTTAGGTCTACCATTTGATTGGTGTATATTAGTTGTGACAAAGAATGACCTTGATAAATATTGAATAAATGCATGATTGGAACCAAGAGCTGTAAAGAAGTCAAAAAACAATGACAGAAATTCAAGCATAATTATTTTTGATACTGCTTTAAAAAAATTTTAAGTATTGATACCTTCTAATTAATTTTTATACTTTCAATTTAAAACGTATAGAAAGGTTTTTTAGTTGACCATTTAATATATGAGGATAACTTAAATCATCAAATAGTTACTTTGAATCATAAGAGATATGACAGTAAAAAACGAGTGCTCGTTCAAGAAAATTAAATGAAAACTTATTTTTTTGTTAATGTATAACCTTTCAAGCAATTTCTCTGTAAGTATACAGAAAATGATGGTGTAACCTTTCACAGAAATTCGTGAAACATTACGCTATAGTTAAATTAAGCATGATGTAATCTTTCACAAGCGAAGTGTAACTTTACACCAGTTATATCTGTTAAATTATTCCAGATCAGTCACCTATTTGATGGAGTAATGTTATACATTTTTTTTTGTTTTGTTTTTATCATGAATAGATTTTAAGCTGTTTTCTGACAAACATAAAAGTATGGCAAACATCTAGAATTGTAGATTTTTCTCTGGTACGTCACGTGGCTCGTTCTCAATCTTGACGACCATTTTTATTTTGTTTATTGCCGTCAGGCCTAATCAAAGTTACGTATGGTTGCGGAAAACCTAAACTGTCAGCATCGTTGTACTCTTATTAGGATCTGCGTAGCCTTCAAAATACTACGAGACCCACCCCCCAACTGTAGTAGATACTTGTATGGCAGTATCATACGCTATTTTATCTCTTTAAAGTTGGTTTTGAAATGAAACAAGCCGTTAAAAAAGAGGAATAATGCTCGTTTCCCTCTCCAGATAACAACCAAATAAATTATCAAAAAAAAAGAGAAACAAATGGAATCTGTTTCAAGAAAACTACTGGTTATGTGAAAAAACTGTGGTCATATTCGAATTCATTAGTGCAATTTACATAAGAACCAACTAGTTGCGGGGTACTAGTTGCTTAGTACTAGTTGCGGGGGAAAATTTTCGGACAAGTAATTTTTACTACAGCTACAATAAAAGTAAATAAAATAGCAAACCACAAAGAGGAATAATAAAAGTGGACCTTTACTAATGTAAAAACTTAATTGGTTTTAAATTACCCTTTTTTTGCTGCATTGCAGAAGCACAACCGTTTAGTGATATTCTCATCCCCATTCTACGCCTCACAGACTTTGTTTTTGTTTTTTTCTTCCGAATTTAGTGACAGTTTTGGCAATCCATGCCAAATTTGGCAACCAAATCGGATATGTATCGGAAAAATTGGGGCTAACTCATGTGGCAATTGGTAATTTTAACGATAAAGCTTTCGATTTATGTCTCCAACTCGTTAAAGTTTAGAGGAGTGAGACAGCGCGGACATGCGTTTTCCGAATATTCTATATGCAACTTTTTTTTTTTTTTTTGTTTATTTATTAAAAAAACAAGTCCGCAAAAGAAGCGAAAAATTGCGAAAATAGAATTCTTTCTATATCATAAATACATGTAACATGGCATTTATTATCTTTTTTTTTTTGTTTATCTTGAATAATGTAAAACTTAATCTTCAATGTCTCACTTAATTACGTTTTTAATTTAATTTTTAATATGTATTGAACAAAGATTGGCTTTTAAAATAAGTTAGACTTTCAAATGTATGAATATTCAATACCTTTGATGCATACGACTACGGGATTTCCTCCACCTTAACCGCTAGCAAAATTTAATTCCCTATCAGAGTTTACAGTATCGGGTGAATGTGGTTTTGATGACTAACTCCAACCTATTAACATGCATTTAATATTGCAATACCGTGTGTTATCATTTTGCATTAAGTGAAACCTCCCCTATGTGTGCAAGTTGCGCAAGCAATTTCTTCAAATGACAAAAGTAGTATTTTCCCCCTAGAGAAATATATTTCAATTCTTAACTATTGGCAATACATCTGTATGAATGCATGAACAATGAAGACAGTTTGTTAATTTTTTTGCAAAATTCAATGTTGTAAATTGTTAGGAACTAATAGCTGAATTTAATTTACGCAGCATTTCATATATAAGGTATTTGATGATAAAATAATGATGTTGAGGGGACCATTGAACAAAAGCATCAAACTTGTGTGGTATACTCTAAGCAATGGGAGTTTTTACTATCCATCATAAAAAGAAAATTTTCAGAGTTATCGCATTGTAATTGGTAGGACCATGGAGTCCTTCATGTAAATAAAGTTTATTTCAACAGTGCCGATAATTTTTTTTTTTTTAGAAAATTGTTGTTGTGTTAATTTGTCCATGACATGAAGGCACACTGATGAAAAAATACAAATTTTATGTTTATGGTGATAGCAAGCTTTCACTCATAGAAAGCTCCACTGTGTTTTAACTAGCAATTTTCATTAATATTTGTTCATAATGTTCACAGTATAATTGCTTGTACTTAAAATTGAGTTTAATTATCAAAATAACTGTAATATGATATAGTACTTGTATTTTGTTGTTGCTGTCGTGTGCCAGCTAGGCAAATTTGAGGAGTGCTCCTTCACTTTTCCAACTGTACCATAATTTGGTGTGAAGTCCGTCTTATACAGTACACACATGTCAAAAGAACCCGTTTTTAGGGTAGGCAACCATTCACAGCACAACACATTCACACAAAGAAAGGGCAAGGACAGGATAGAGAAAGTAGGTCCATGCCCCAACCGGGAATCGAACCTAGACCTTTGCAGTCAGATTTCTCTGATCACTAGACAGGGCAGGCGGCACTTGTATTTTGTGATTTACATATATCATGCAATTTTACTTAGATTATCACCATCATGTAGAGTAAGGCAGCAAATTAGTTTAAACCAGGGATACAGGTAAGTGTTAATGCCAGGAACGCCCTTTATGGCGCATTGATATATTTGGATTTATATTTTTGTTCATTTTTTTTTAAATTGTAATAACAGAAACAATAGCTCATAGATAATTGTAAATGTCGAAAAAAAATTGTGAACGTTTTACGCTCTCTTCTGAATAATATGTTATTAGTAAGTATAGTGTGCTAACAGAACCGAGTTGGCAATCATTGACGAAACCGGCAACATAGGGAACCCATTACTTTTGCAACACTACACTCAACGTAACATAACACCATACATATAAGCATGAAAATATCAGTTTGTTCCGCTTAGACTCCTCATAAAAGTTTTACACTTACCCAAAGTCCTTTTTATGGTTATGTCATAAAAGATTTAACGGATTTGAAAGAAACAATGTACCAAAGAGTCAGTATCGTTTTTACAGGTACGCAAGCATCATATCAGAAAGGCTCTTCATAAAATCTGTTTGGTTGCACACTCAAGGTTAAATGTTAAAATTATCACTTGGATGTCTTCTTGTTCTATTTAGATTGCACATAGGTAAACATCAATGCGTTAGTTTATGAGTGTAAATTTTATAAAATCAACATTAGTAAGACTAAATTTAGCACTTTATTGCTTTCAGGTATTACAGAGTTATAAAGAACCCTTTAAACCCTCTTCTAACGAGGTGGAGTGCCGTAAACTCAGCGGGGAACAGTGGATGGGGCCAAGTAAAACAGCTTATTTCGTTTACTTATTCAAATAATTAATAAATCCTTTACGTTTCTTTTATTAAGTAATTCATTAAGTTTCTTTCATTAGATAATTCACTTATTTATTCATTTGTTCACTTATACTCTTATTCATTCACTATTTTATTCGTTCCATTTATTTTCTGATGCATTAATTAGTTATTGTATTTATTTATTCGTTCATTGTTTCATCATCTTTCTAATTATTTATAAATGCTTTTATTTACTTTTTAATCTGATCAAAAACATTTAAATAATCAAATAAAAAATACTTTTGGGGGAAAATATTTTATATGCCAATTTGCCAAATGAAAAATAAAAATGAAAAATTTAACTTTTTTTTATTTAACAAATTTACAGTCTAAAATAAGAAATATTATATATAGAAAATATTATATAAGAAATATGTTAGTTTTAATAATAAATAGATTGGTATTCCGTCGTGTACTGTAATTTTCAAAACAAATTTATAAGTTGTTCATTTTAAAAAAGGAACGATATCCCAACTTCATCACTTTTCCTCTCAATCCCCTACAGCAGCAAGTATCATAAATGTTACATTTCGAAATTTTTGAAAAAAATATTCCCTAGAAAATAAAAAAAGCAAAATGTATCTTAGAAATGCGTATCTCCGTTTTGAAATCTTTTTGAATTTATTCTATTTAAAATTGTTCTAGTCACAAACTTGCGTAAACAATAAAGAAACATTATTTGAATTTCAGTCTAATGATACAATTTCGAGAGCTAATTGTAATAGAACTATTACTTTAAAAAATATATATATTTATTATATCGATCATACATCGAATTTACAAGCAAAGAAAGTAAACAAGGACTAAATTTACTAGTAAGCAGTGGTGTACACACGAATTCGAGTAAATCCAGTACAATCTGAATGGAAATGAAAGTACCAATATACCTTGAAATTTACAGAAGAAACAATAAATGCAATGAAGAAACAATGAATGCAGTGAAGAAACAATGAATAGTTAATAACTGCTCGGAGGCAGTTATTAACTATTAACCATCAATGATTTGCCACCAACGTCCATGCTCCTTTTTTCGGATCTCCTTTGAAGTCGCATTAAGGCAAATATTTTTTTTTTCTTTTCCATTAACGATATTATATTAATATATAAGCTCGTATTTATCAATTAAATAACCGTGAGTCAATTTAAATAACAGAATGTAAAAGTATATCGAACCGAACGTAATCAATTTATAAGGAGTGTGTGCAAAATAATGTCAATGTAGACCAATAACCCCCTTCCCCTTTCCCCAGTTTTTAATGCAGGATAACAAAGAATCGGTAGATCGTGATTCCTTTTCGTTACCATAAAGTCTAACTGGTAACAAAGCGTTATCAATAAAGCGTTTGTTATCAACAGACAAAAGTGTCGCAACCGTTATTACAAAAGTGTAGTTGCAAAATTTGCCTGATTTTATTTTACAGTAAGTTTTATCCCTCCAAGGTTCATTGTAGTTTACTAATGTACAAAAGTTGTTAATTGTCCTAAAAAAGTTTTATTCATGTAGTTTATGAATTCAAACAAAGAAAAAAAGTCGCTGTATACCACCATTTTTTCCTCTGACTTGATAAGCTAAGGAAAGTAGACTGTAGTCCAATAAGGCCATGACTGGTATTATTATGTATCAGATGTCTTTATGAAGACACTAAAGGGTCAGGTGAAAGATATGATTCAGTGTTTCATATGTTACACATCTGTGCATGAACTGTAAACTTGAATGAAAAATAAATAACAACTTATCAGTGCGCCGAATGTTACTTTACATTTTATTCTTTATATCGAAGCAAATATATGATTTTGATACTGTTTTTAAGTTTATCAAATGTGGCTTTTATGTTGACACTAACTATTTTTGCAATTTTTGTATAGTTTGATAGTTTTTTTATCGTTTTTTTTTTTCAGATTTTGCCTTGTTGGTGATACATGTTTCATAATTTGACATATGGTTATTAAACATGATATAAATTTAAATGTTGACCTGGAATAATATTGTAATGGATCCGGTGCGACTTCCAAGTTTCTTGAAAGGACGACACAGTTCTTGATTAAAAATACAGGAAATTTATTTACACTATGTACAAGAAAGATCGTCCACAACTGCTAAATTAATCATCAGCAATTAAGCAAATATCACACAACAACGTAAACTCAACGGTTACACACGTATTTACTTCCAAATACGAAAAACAACACAGCGAAAAGCCTCGCAATAAACAGAGCTAATATACTCTCAGTACAAATTCTCAGCTGAAACTGACTCTTTATCATGCATAACGGCTTTTATGCACACCGGAAAGAGAGCTTTCAAATATTCCACAATATTCGAAATGCTTCTCGAAAATCGTAGACCGTTATTTTATTTCTCTTCCTTCGCAAATTTTATCAATGAAAAATAGGGGATCGTATATTTCAGCCGAATATATAGGGGCTGTATATTCATTACAGGAAACTATTTACAGGTTACGTTACTACAATAATTACTATTTACAGAATTTGTAACAATATTTTTTATGAGTCATTTGATACGTATACAAACATTGGAGCTAAATAAACTGTAAATGGCCGAAATATAAAACCAAATACCTTAGATCGGCATTATTTGGAAGACTTGCCTTAATTTAAACCACTAAATGATTAAAATGATCTAAAACTAATATATCTTCTGTATGAAAGATTTCATCAAAACTGTTTTCTAAAGTATGAAAAAATATTAAAGATGTATAACTTCCTTGCATAATTACTTTATATTAAGGTGTTTATTGTTAAAAGTATGTTCTAAACTATGTTAAATGTTGACTGGAATTAATGCAACAACTTAAATTCTTGCCTTTCTTGGATAAAAAAACAAACATTTCGTGTTTCGATGTTTATACATGAGCAGGCAAAATTTTGCTCCTTATATGTAATGTAACTAGGAAAAATCACAATTTATGACTGTGAGCTTATCCCATTACTGGAAAAGGTCTGTGGATTTTTTTTAAATCTTTTCATGTTTTCATGCGTTTCAAGGGTTGCAAAAGCATTGCTTTACTTTAGGCTACTCTTATTATTTCTTTTGGCCACGATCTTGGAAGTGCAATAATAGTTTCTAATTTATTTATGATATTATCCCTTTAAGTGTTGGATAAAAACCGGCTAATGGCTTTATGTCTTTCGGCAGAAAAGCATTTCTTCTGAAGTTGTTAACAAATTATTTCCCCTCTGCACTTTGTATGCTGATCATAATATAATTACCAATCGCGAGTGTTCTTTTTTGAAGAAACATTTGCAAACAAGTAGAAATAACTTGCTTTACTGAGTGTTCAGAATTATCAGATCAATACAAATGACTTTTCGAAGTAAAGCTATTTCAATATTAAGCACTAAGAGTTTTCAAATTTTGATCATCTTAATATATATTCTAAATATATAGTTTAAAAGCTGTTTCTTTTAAAAAACAACATGAAATAAATTACCTGCTGTATTCACTTGTTGATACAAAAACAATAAGCTTTACCTCCTTCTTGTTTTTTTCTGTTTTTAAATTTTATTTTTAAAATTGCACTTGAATTTATGCGAACATATTACGGCGGATTTTTTCCATCGAAAAAGTTCTTATTTTTTTCATCATAGGTACAGAAATTTTAGTTTCTGCGAATTGATAAAATGATTTTTAAATAGTATAACTAAACAACAGTCAAAGTACAAAGTGGGGGAGGGTGGAAATAAAATTTCCGCAAGTAAGTTGTTCTATTTGAAGTAGTTCAATGAAGAAAACAATTAAATGTATTTTGTAAGGATTTGTTAAAAATGAATGTTGCAGCGCGCCGATGGCAGCCATATTAGCCAGGCCAGTGGTGTCCGGTATATTAAAAGCTGAGCACGTGAATCACTCGTCTACTTTTGTAAATATTTTAGTTTTTGAACTTTTTGGTCTTTTCATGGACTTTAAATGATAATATTTAGTTCTTTGGTGTTTTCATGCAAATATTGATTTTGCATCCAAAAATACTACGCTGAAACGATTTATGTTTCGTTATCTAATCTATAATTTATTTTTTTAAGGAGATGTGCTTGTGCGGCTAGTTGTTCTGAGGAACAACTATCCCAAGGAACATTTTGCCCCTATTTATCTATATCAGCATTGCAGTGAACAAAAACACATGTAAATAAATAATATATGTATATATCCCTATGTATACCGCAGCTTGGCAAGAAAAGTGACACAACTCAAAATTTGGGGAAAATGTATTGATTATTGATTTAAAACCTAACTTTAATGCTCTTTCTTACCACAAAAACGACGACAAATTTAACTTTCATAACTGGTGCACGGTGGCGTAAAAACGAAAAAAAAAACAGTAGTGAAAAAATATTAAAATTTCATAATTTAGATAGAACATTTTCGAACTTTCAAATGGCATTATTCATTTACACAACAAAAACTAACCAGTCAACACAACTTTATTTTTTTTACAAGTATTGCAATATTCAAAACTTAAACCTATGTTCTATTGAATAAAACCTTAGTTTTTTTCCACTGCTTTTTTTTGAGTTGTGCCACTTTTCTTGCCAAGATATATGAGATTTGCTAAATTTGTTGTTCTAGAGCTTGATTACGCCATCTTGCGGGGGTTTCTGAAAGTAGCCAAAGAGGTAAAACAGTTCAAAGTTTCTCAGACGAAAGAAATGCCTCACTGGAGACGTCATATCCTATGAAAGTTGATGTCTAAGCTTTACCTGTTTTGCCATCATTAGCCAGAGACTGTAGCTTCTCATTTGTGAGTTTAGCTGGTCAGATCTGTTTTGGACTTTCATTAACGGAGATGTAAATTAAAAATGCAAGTAACATTAATTTTTTTAATCCAGAGAAAAGTAGTCGCAACAGTCGCTGAAAATGGTAATTGGAATATCATACAGGCACAATAAACTTCTGGTTACCCGTGGAATAGATGCCATGGTAATCGCGGATAAATAAATTTCGCGGATATTTGTTGATGTTGCACAATAGGTAAAAATATAATCATAGTACATACATGAACAAAATAAAGTCAAGAGCATACATTTAAAGTCTCAAGTAACAATGATAGAGGCTAACAGTTATATTATTGACACTAAAAGTCGTAACTATACTAATAGAAAATGTACGTAAATTTAAAAAAGGAATCTCTCATTACTGCAAACGAACACAGAAAATCATGCAATCAGACCAACCGAATCAAATCAAATTAGGTTACGCCAAACCCGTGTAAAGCAGGATAATACATATTTTCTAACAAAACTGGCTCGGTCACTTATTTATAAGCATAAGTAGTGTATATGTAAAAATCGGGTTTCAACTAGTCAGTTTTCGGTGACCGAAAAGTATTTTCTGTTTTGGGAAGAAAGAAATAGGTATGTCTAAAAGTAGATTTCGTACTTGTTGAGTTAAAATGAGTATTTTCTATACTCCATAATTTATAAGCACAAAAATAAATTTAAAAAAATAGGCAGTCATTTGACTGCCGACAGAAAGGAAAACGAAATAATACAAAAAAAAGATATGTTTGTACGCGCGGCGCGCGTACGTGTGTGTGGTGTGTGTTTCATTTTGTGTGTGCTCTGTGTTTAATTTCCATTTAAAACTAATTGTAGTTTCAAAAATTAAAGTTTTATAATTTGTAGATTCAAAATATCAGCTACATCTAGTTTTAACGTTTATCAATGCGAGCATCAATTATACACATTTTGGTTGGTCTATTTCTGTTCGTTCATAAAGTAAATATTGATGCAAATATGGGAAATATTGGAAAATAAATTCTTACTTTGTGTTATTCCGTTTTCCATGCATAAAAATAACAAATAATACACATACTGAACTTCCTCGCAATCAGTTTACTGCATTAACCTTCTTTAGCTGACTTGGCGAAAATCCGATATGTCGTGAGGTTGACCAGCATATCAGGAAATTCAAATTTTGAGGAATGCCAGCTAATTTGGGGTTCATTTCAAAAATAATAACAATAATAATTATAATAATAATAATAATACTTAAATTTAAAAAAAAATGATAAAAAATTAAAAAAAAAGTCCATTTTTTATTTTTTTTATTTTATGTAAATTATTCATATTCAATATCATGATTTGTTTACGCCGTGATCATCATCATTATTATATTCTAAAACTGTTACTATAAGTTCCTGGTAACCAAATTTGGAAAGAGAAAACTTTGATTCGAATCTGTTTAAATATCGTTTAAAGACTGCATCAACTGCTTTTTTTATATCTCGTTGTGCTAAAATTGCAATCATCGAATATCGTTAAATTAAATTCTCCATTTTAAAATACAATTAATGGCATGTTTTTAACATCTGCAAAGTTGATGTTGAAATCCTCACTCAAAATCATTGGAAAATCATCAGAGTTCTTCTCAATTTTATCTTGAAGAAACGCAAAAGCTTCTTTGGAATAAATGAATAAATTTTCATTCAGAAATTTGCGTATTGCCCTTGAAGACTTATTCGGTAAAAGTAAACCGCAACCATAATAATTAGCTGTCCATGTTCAGAACGACAACGGTAAACACAATGTCTCACCGATATCAGAAACAATGTTTTTTCTTATCTGAAAAAATACTCATCGCCTAAGAAGTTTTCACTTCAGAAATATTACATGAGGGTGAGGACCAAACTCACGATGGACAACTTGTTTGATTCTTGAGACTGATGCGATGCCGATAGTGTCACTGATGGATCTGATCGGAGCAGAAAGAAGCCGTGCATGCGCTGTACTCCGGTGTTGAAGAGGTGACGGATTTTCGGTGTCGTGAAATAGATGTTTTTTTCCCGCACCTTACAAGTGCTAAATGCTTCTAAAGAAGTTTTCACTTCAATAAACAATAAATAAACACATCCGCAATAACAATATCCGCCCACGGGTAATCAAGAGTTCATTGTTATAATATGCCTAATTTTTTATATGGATCGTCTGCGAAGTATTATAAGATTTATAGTCAAAGATCGATTTATGTTATGGTTGAAGACTGAACTAGATATCATAGCTTATTAGCTACAGAAGCTGTTAAATATTTTACTTTATTTTACTATGTTATTTTATTCCTACTGTAGTTTATCATGTTAACATATTATAATTTTACTATACTTATTAACTGTGCCTTAGTAGATAGATGTATTAGCACTTAAAGGGTAACAATAAAACCTTTAAATACAAATTACAAATGTTAAAATGCAAAATAAGTTAAGTTTGTTATTTAATTTAAGAAAAACAAGATTATTAGGACGATATTGCTTATTAATCTTTAAGTACGAAATACTTGTTTTTAAACAACAATTTTTGTTGTCACAAATTATACCTCACACAAAAGTCGGCACATCTTACTAGCATATATTACTCTATTTTAATCTCAGAATAATAATTCTAGAACTATGTAAGTATTCATATCAAATTATAAGCTTGTTTGAAAAACGGAAATTCTAACCTCGCTCTCCCGTACAATGCGAAAAGTGGAATATTTGATTTTGATACTTAAACATTAGAGTAATCTGTCATATTGAATTAACATTTATGGAAACTATCCATTACCGTATTTCACCTGGTAGGGAAGTTGCAATACTTTTTATTTTTTTATGTCATAAAAATTGTTACAGATTTGACTTTTTGCATTCAGGTATAAATGATATTTCAATCATTAATTTCCACAAATCAAAAATGAAGCACTGTTAATTGTATGCACGTTCTGTTATTTACTTCATTAATACGTTATAAGCAACATTTTACACTTGAAAGCATTTTATACGTAGCTGCTTTAGACGTATTGTGCAGCTTCTTGAAGGTGGTATTGTGATACAATGTTCGTATGACCCTTCATCAATATTACCTATAATAATGTGAAAATATTGCAGAACGATGCAAAATATGAATATACATTTCAAAGTAACAAAATTTAAAATTAAATCACTTTAATGGCGATTGGTTTAAATGTGTTTTTATTTTAACAGTGTTTGCAATGGCATTTATGTACATGAAAATGCAATCAAATCTATTTTTCTGCTGACATTATAACATTATTCCTCTTGACTATTGCTTGGAATTTACAACTTGATTGCTTTGTTCTCATTTGTTAAGACAAAACGCATTTCTAAACATGTAGTAACGCACTGAAAATACCAAAATATATAGCTTATGGAGGTTCAAAAACTACACAGTAATAATTATCATTTCTGATGTGTTTTTAGGTCAAATTAAACATTTTCCTTTTCTTTACGTTTTTTAATTTCTTTAAGCTCGTGCTACTTTAGTATTTAAATGCAACAAAAATTACTTCACACATGAATTTTAAACTCTCAATTATTTTTTATTACTAAAACTTTTTTCAAGTCTTGAAGTTTAAAAACTGTCTTTATATCTTATATCTAGTGCAGGAAAGTCTCACATTACCAGATATCGTATCCAATTGGGGGAAAAAACTGCGAAAAATTGACACCCATTTGAAAATTACCATCCAAAAAATGAATAAGTGAAAACGTCTGAAAAACTTTAGACTAAAAAGAAAAAACTTCTATCATAATGTGTGTTTAAATTGCCATTTAAACCAAAAAAAAAAAAAACAAAGCAAAAAATAAATATATCCCCTCCCGCCAACTGTTCTAAATACAATAGATTTTTAGCTACATTTATTTGATTAATAAGATAGGTATAATTTTTCATCTGTGTTCCAGCTGTAAGAAAAGTGCAATTAAATGCTGTAAGTTTTTGCCGAAACAAACTCTTTTAATGTGCTAAAACAATCATATCCTATTGAAGCTTATCTGAAAATAAATTGTAACAATAACATGTGTTGATTAAAAAAAAAGTAATACAAAACGTATAACTATATTTCACATAGAAATATCTATGTTTAGAAGAGAGTAGAATGTATCTATAAATAAAATATTAGTTTGTATTTACTGTGTCTTTATAGGTCTAAATATTATCTTAGCAAAAAAAGAGAAAGAGCTTCCAAAGTGTCAAGCCATAAATAAGGGATTATATCATCAATATCTTACTTTTTTAATATAATCTGAGAGTGCAATAATCTATTCGTGTACATTTTGGGCTTTTTGTTTTACGACTAAAGATTAGAAAAAATAATCTTTAGACGAATTGACGCATAAATAAAACTTTCGAGATAAGATAGGTGAAACAAAAAACCCAAAAATTTCAGTAAGTGATAAATGATATCACAACGCAGATGCATTCTTTATTCTTTCTTGGTGCTTTTCCAAAAACGTAAGATATAGTTAAAAAAAGAGAAAAATATTCACCATTTTCATCGACTAAAAGAAGTAACTGCTTCTTTTTAATGGTTGCATTTGTATGGGGATGTGATTAGTATAGGATCGTTTATGAATCGTCTTTGCATCTCTACAAGATTTTATGTTCCAACCCTTCAAAAAAACCTTCAATTCAGCAGAAAAATACCTGAATATATAAGTAATAGCTTATATAAATGCACTAGTAAAAAATCTTTAAAATATTTTAAAATTTATTTAAGAAATAGGAAAGCAAAATTCACATATGGCATTTCCAACTGAAGAAAGTTTTTTTTCTAATATTAGGGGAGAAAATCGTAAATTTAGCAAATTATCGCAGTTCATTTCTCGCAATCTGATTTCTTGATAAGCAGGAAATATATGGCTATTCAGCAAAAAATGGCTATTTTTGCATGTTTCATTCTTGTTTTGCTTTTTTTTTTTTTTTTTTTTTTTTTGCATTTGTATTTTTTCCCGCATTTTCCAAAATGCAAAACAAATTTAATTTGTCACTCTTTTCGAAATAGCGTGACATTTTATATTATTGCAATATAATGTAAAGAAAACAAAAAACTTGTATGTGAGATTTCATTACATGAAGCAATGCAATGCAACTTACACATTTAAGCCATGTACACGTTTATACATGCATAATTTTGTCCCATAAGTTAAAATTTTAGTTGCATAATGTAAATAAATAAATCAAAAATCATTAGTAAAAGCTTCTAATTTAGTTTGCTGGTTTAAGGTGCGTAAAAGTTAGCAAATATAATATATAAATAAATATATGTGTGTGTATGCGTACAGTCGTATGTGTCTGCATGTGTGTGTGTGTGTTTGCGTCGGATATGGACCTAACCACCAGGATAATTGGATTCCGGTGGTGACTGCTACTTGACCAGCAGTTGTAGGGGCCGATCAATGGTGTCGGTGTCGCTCGCAGATGCTCAGTTCAAAAAAAATTAAAGGATTTAGACGCCATTCAATGGTCAAGTTAAAACAATAAGTAATTCGCGATTTCTAAAGAATCCTATGCTAATCAAGAGTAAACCATTCATGATAACTTTAATATTGGAGAATAATCGAAATTACTACCAGCTATAAGTCACACTTTTAAAACATACTACACAACAGAAAAAAAAAATGCACACACAAAAAAAATGATGAATCCAAAATCAGCACGCAACAGACCAAAGAAGATAAAATACTTGAACGCAATTAAAGTAGGGCTATCGCGCATTATTAACAGTGCCAACTGCCTCCGTGTATTCAGAAAGATCTTTTTCAACTGCAAGAAATTTGAACACTAAAATCAGTGTCAGGCTTAGTGACAGTTCATATATGCATTATAATTCTTACTAATATTGATTTCTTTTTTACAAAAATTATCCTCAATGTTATAAATGTTTCTAATAAATTTTCATAACTAATGCATTTTTTTCTCAAAATTATGAAACATGGTTTGATTTTTTTTTTTTTTGGAGAAATTTCTAATATATTCCAGTATTCTGTTTTAAAAAATACCGTTTGCTGTTAAATTTTACTGTTCGTCCGTCACAGCAATTACTAATATCAGTCTATGAAATGCATTTCACGGATACTAACATTTTGACATTTGGATTCTTACATTCGAACTTAATCAGGAAGAATCAATAATCGTAGTTTTTAAGGAAATAAGGTGACATGTAATAAATACTTAAAGTGGAACAACATTTAATGCTTCCGTTTGCATTCATGAGTATACAAGTGGAATATCAAATTTCCGACTCGTGCTTTTCTTTACAAAAAGTATTCAATTTGCTATTTGTTAAAAGCTATTTCCGTTTCTAGTTAAAAAAAAGCTTTTATTAAGAGAATGTTAATTATAAAGGAGTATACAAACAAAAATAAATAAATAAAAACATAAATAAAAAATGATTATTATTCAGAAACTGCAACGCTTGTTAAAAAAATACTTTTGATCGTTGATAATTATAAGTATTTTAATTAAAGTACACTTTTCAGTCATCTTTGAGTTTCGGCGAAATTTGCATGCTTTCAAAGTTTAATAAAAAACTACAATGAATAATAGATAAACAGGGAAGCTCATTTTCTTTCTAATTGCCTGTCAGAAAGTAAAATAAAGAGCCTAGAATTTTTTACACACAACCTTAAATATGTCTCTAGATTTTTTTTCTTTAAACTAGAGGGTTTTTTTTGTATCTTTCTTTCTGTTTTTGAAATCGTAACTAACAAAAGTCAATGTTTTTCCTCCGGCTCTTAACATTTAGGATGAAATTTGTAATGCATTAAGCAAAATAAATTCAATGTTTGTTTCAATGACGTGTATCTATTTAATTTAGTATAAAACACTAAATCCCCCCGCGAAAGAATAATATACAGAAACGTTAAACAAAAAATATAAAACACCCTTATACTAATTAACTACCTAAATTCATTGATTTTTAGTTGTTGTTCTTTGTTTAGTAGACATTGCTGAGTAGTCCTCAACCATTACTTCTTTCACGATTAGCAAATGTGGCAGTATAATGGTGTCTCCACCTATTTGAACTTGATGGGAAACAAGGACTTTTTTGCCCAATTTGTTTAATTTTTCTGAGTTGCTACTGGTAAAAGTTTCCAATTGCTGTATGATAATATGGCGTGCCATTTCCCACAGCCGTCGCAGACAATCCCCATGCCAAATATATCTATTTCACAGTTTTTTTTTTTTTTTTTGTTTTTTTTTTTTTTTTTTGGGTTTGTGTGAGCATGTTTAACGTATATTTGAATTTAGGAATTACCCTCGTAAGCTCAATAAAAGTGCTACAGTATTAAATCTGAAACAATAATAACACCATCTAAATTCAACTTGTAAAAGAAATATAAACAAAAAACAAAATAAAATTTTCTTAGGATGAGATGAAAATCACTTCAAACAAAAGCACATTTAATTTTGTTTCAGATTGATGCATTAAACGTTATAATTGTTTCGTCGTTACACCGTTACATGATCTTTGGGTGTTTGGTTTTATATTTGGCTGTATATCAATATGTTATCACTAAATAATCGCCTGGTTATGACGCTACTTTAGCTTTATTACTTTCGTTGTATGCTGAAATTTTGCCTACATCGCTCTAAAAGAAGAATAAACTTTAAAAAAATAATAATGTTTTTGAGCAAAAAGACAGCCTTTTAAAGCAATACGGAGAAGTGAAATGGATTGAATATTTCTCCATATCAAGAAAGTGTCTCAGAAAATATTTAAACGTAAAGATGAAGCTTTAACTCCGTCAGAAAGTTATTACATTAAAGAAAAGAAAGTTACTACGATGTTTTAAGATTAAAACACTGAAAGACATGGGGTTGCTTTTCAATTGATCAATATTTTCTACATTTATGTAGGTGTAGTTTATTTTAGTGTAATTTTAGTTTAACTGGTGCACAAACCATCATTAAAACTAAGCTTGACAAATTTAATCTGTTCTCTTTCTTGCTTCAAAATTCGTTGGTTCAATTCTTTTCTGCTTTGTTAACAGAATAAATGTCAGAATACGTATGATTGCATATGTTTAAAACGGTTTTAGCTTACGTCAAAAAACGAAATATTTAACCTTAGGTCTACAGGAAGTATCTAATGACAAATAGTAATTACAATTAACTATAAATAATGTACGTTTTTAATTGTAATTTTTTATGGTAGTTTCCTAACTTGAATTACTATTTTATTATCAAACTTTTACTTTTTTATGATAGAGATAATCGCCAAAAAAAGTTTGTGAGAAAGTTTACTTAAATTGTCATTCATATATGTTATTTTCTGTTTTCTTGCTTTTAGGGCAACTGTCTAACATGGTTTAGCATACATATCACTCGAAATACTCACAGCATCGCATAAAAAAAAAAGTTCCTCATTTGATTCTCCTTTCAATTTTCCCCATATTGCACACAAAATTCAAAACGTATGGGTATTCTGACCGTTCGCACTTTAAAGAACTCAATTAGTTCCTTAAATTGTACCTAGAAGGCATTATAGTAGGTACATGTCCGACAATGACACCAGCATACATGATGTCCAACAATGGCAAACTATAATTCCGCTACTACAGTTAAGTGAATCTTTAATAATGTAAATCGCAAGCATCAACAGCTTTAATGCATGCACGACAAAATTTCATCCTACTAAACCTAGAGCGATATCTAATTCACCAAACTCAGAGTTTACATCATTAAATAGATGTGGCTTTGATGAATCACCCAAAGCTATTAACAAGCATTTAATGTTTGTCTATTATTATAAATTTTACACTAATTGTTGAAATATAAAGTGCGCACAATGTTTGATGATCTTGCAACAATTTCCTTTATTTACTACTATACTTTATCATCCAACGAATAAATAATGTTCACACGTTTAATCCAGAATGAAATAGTCGAATGAGTGTCCTGTTAATGCATGGTTAAAACATCAAAGCAAAAGACTCAAATGTAGGACTATATAATTTTTCAAATAAACGAACGTTTTTATTATGTGTTTCGTTTTCGGAAGATTTAGTATAAAAGTGTCAACGTTTCAAAACTAATTTTTAGTCCCTTTTGGATACTAAACAATCGTGGCTGCAAAATTTTATTCTAAAAGTATTGAAAAAACAAATGTAAAGTAATTGCCTTAATGCTTTAAACAATGGTTAGTAATCAGTAAAAGAAACAGCTTTTTTAATTGACTAACGTATTTAATTCTAATTTACTTAACGTACTCTAATGTAGTTTTATTTAAATGTTTAAATTTAAACTGCTGTATTTTAATGGTATAGAGTATAAATAGTTTCATTAAAGCAGTAAAGTGAAAGAACACTTTTTGGACCTTAATGTCAGTCATAACTAAACATTGCTAAACATACAAATCAAACATATATTTATAGGTCCATTTCACCGTCACGTGCGTTCCATTCGAAACTTTTAATTTTGCCAAAACTTAGTTAGAAACTGTTATAGATCCTAATATTTCAACTAAGTAGGAGTAAGCGCAACTTTTCGCCATTACATTTGATGCAGATAAACGGTTATGATTATAGTTGATACAGTTACATTTTTACTAAATATGCTTGTTGTTTAAAATTTAATTCATGCGCTTGCGTCACACGCAGGACATCTAAAAGCAACCTCTCGTGAAATGCTGTATGAATCAGCAAACATTTTTGCTCGTTAATTATAGCAATGACGAAACAAAGATTAGGTTTTAAAAGCTAAAGATTCAATGTAAAGTATACATGTCTCATTTGCAACAAAATAGTTATCCGTTAAAAAACCTTATTTGCAGTGCCGATCCACGAAAAAGCAGAAATTTATCCCGCAGAGGATAGTTCAAACCTTTTATTAAAATCAATTTTCAAAACAAACTTTTCTCATTTTTTTTTTATGCAGAAGATGCTGTTTTTCACACTACCAATGTGAAATAAGATTCATTGCACTTAATAATGCATGCATACTCTTAACATTCTAAAGCAAAAAAATTCCAAAAAAGCTACATGATTCTGCATGTTCTATTCAGTACATGTAATTTGAAACATTAAAGAAAACATTTACTTTACATCCATGTCATGTCTTTCTGATTTGTATTAGCTCTCAATCCATTAGTCTTAATTATGACTATCTAATACTTTTTCATAAATCAATAGGATGTAAATAAAGAGCAATTATTAAGAAGACGAATAAACGAATATAAAAGAGTTTAGTTTTGAAATTGCATTCACATCCGTTTTTATTATTTATCAAGTTTGAAGTACCTCATTTATTGCAATAGCATTTCGACTATTCATAGTTTTTCTTAAAACTAAGGTCTTTCTTACATTAGTAAAACATGAAACGCTGTCAAGAAACCCCTTAATTTCTCAACATTGCAATATAACCTTGTGAAACCAACTCGCAAATAATCTTCACTTCATTACCATGATTTTTATGAAAATTTTCATGCTTAAAAAATTTTAATTCTCCAGTCCAAGGGAGTCTCAACATGGTGGTCGCGGCACATTTAGTGCCACAGGTAGAGACGAGGGGTTCATTGTTGTGTCCATGGTACCAAAATATTACCTAATGATAGAATAGATTGCCGTGAAAAAGATTTAATTTTTCAAAGTATGCCGTGAATCAGCTCTAGTCAATGCGTTTTCCGGTAAACCGTTATTTTACGGATTTCAATATTGCTGGAGCCTTTTGAAAATCAACGTTATAACCGGGCGAATTGTTTGAAAATATTTTCGCATTAACATGTGGTAAATACACTGGCCTCAAAAATTTAAGGTACAACCGGTTTTTTTACGTCTAATTTGCAAATGGATAAATGCATTAACAAAAATTTGAAGGATATGTGCATAAAATACGTAGTTTTTTATTGAATGCGACATAGAAATTTGTAAAAGCGTATTGTAAAAACGATTCATAGCAAAAAAAAGCAACCTTTGCGGAAAAGTCAATTTTGAAGGAAACAGAAAAACACAGAGTTATGTAGTAAAACATTACAGAAAAAATACAAAAATAGGCTCTAATAAGGAATGTGTTCCACCCAAACTTAAATGCATTGGCGGCATCGATTTTCCATGCTGTTTATTAAGTTTTCGGACAATGGAATAAGGAAGCGAAGACCGGACACAGAGTACTCCTTGTTCCAGCTCATTTAACGACCTTGGAGCATGATTTAAGGCAGCAAACCTATCTGCTAAGATAGTCCCAAAGATGTTCTATCGGATTCAGGTACGGAGATTGAACTCGCCATTCCATTCGTTCCAAACCATGATCCTCAAGATGCTTCTCAACTATCCGAGCTCGGAGAAGTCGTGCATTACCATCCATCAGACTGAAGTCATTACCAATAGCACCAGTATATGGGCAGACAAATGGATCAAGGATCTCATCCTGATATCTCAGACCAGTCAGATTTAATCCAAGGGACACATACAGATCAGTGCTACCATCGAGCGAGATCCCAGCCTAAACCATGATTTCACCACCTCTATAACTGTATCTTTTAATAGTGTTGGATTGGTGGTATGTAGTGCGCTGTTCCTTCCAGATTAGTAGATGCTCTGAATCACTCTCCATTGTAAATCTGGACTCGTTTGTGAACAGCACAGAAGCCCATTGCTGCTGTGTCCAGGAAACATGTTCTCTTGCCCCAGCATAAGCAAGTCCTTCGCTGCAAATCGTTAAGGGGAACATACACAACTGGTTGTCTTGCAGAGACCTGCAGTGTGAAGACAATTTTGCACCGTAGTAGCAGGGATCCTTCTTCCTGATACTACAAAGTTGTCTGCAACGATCTGCGGTACAGTAGTGGTTCTTCTGCTTCGAACCGAAAGAACTAAAAAACGGTCTTCTGCACGTGTTGTAGCTCGTGTTCGGCCAGGAACAGGTCTTCTGGACACAAAATCTTCGGATTGGTATTGATCCCAAAGACGCTGAAAACTCTACGAGGCACATTGAGACGTCTAGCAGTATCAGCCAGCGACAATCCCATTTTCATCCATCCAACTGCCCGCCACCTTTACGAATCGAGTAAACGACGTCTCTGACATTTCTAAACTCTATTGCCTATTGTCACCGAAACTGCCAACAACAGTTAAAAATAAACACAACTTACACACAAAAGTGCGAAATCTTGATATTTGCTTTTTTTTTCTCTCACTCATAAAGATATGTTATTTTTTATAAAATAAAAGTGGTACCTATCGTTTTTTTTTTCAAAAATGAGTTTAAAGTCGTTATTATCATTCATGAAAATTATGCATTTTATTGTTACTGCCATTTTTTTATGGTGAGCTTCGAAAAATATGTTGTATCTTATCTTTTTGATGGCAGAGTACTTTCGCTTGCAGACTTTACTGTACTATATGATATTTTAAAAAATAAAAACTTTCTTTTGACTAAGAATACAGAATGTATAATTTTATGCGCAACGAAATGAATAGCGGAAAACTTTGAAATTTTATTACAGCAGCAAAATGGCCGATGTCAAAGTGCATGGCAAACTAATGTTCTCTGATAATTGACATTAAATGACATTATATAAATATTCTATAGTAATATCCAATCCCTGCGATTGACTCAGTGTTTGACCTATTTAACTATTCAACATTACACATGAACTTCATCATAGTTAAATCCGGTATTAATGGCTTTAGGTAAACAGAGTCGTATGTCAGGCATCACAATTTAAAGCAACACAAAGCGAAAGTGATGAGTTATTTGCTATTCGGCGCGAATGATTAATGACTTGAACTGCGCTCACTAATTTAAATATGCATTTCATATTTTGTTATTTACAACTTCTTTTAAGTGCCAGTAAAATGTGATTGTTTTGTAAAACACGTTGAAACATCTCCAAAACGGTGCTGGTAACAAACTTATGGGGAAAAAAAACAATACAAAGATGCATGGATTTAAATGAAACTAACAATCTTAAAAACTGCATTGTTATTGCTTGATCAAAAAGATAGTTTTAACTAATGTAAAAGAATGTTTAGATTAGGTATAACATTTAATCAAAAATTGTTTTCGTCTGTAGAAGACACTATTAGCAAGTAAAATACGTGTTATTTAACAAAACGTATTAAAACATATCTGAAATGGTGCTAATAACAAACTTATAGAAGAAAAGAACAATACAAAAATGCATGAATTTAAATGAAACCAACAATCTTAAAAACTACATTGTTATTAGTTGATCAAAAAATATAGTTTATTTTAATGCAAAAGAACGTTTAGATTATGTCTAACATTTAATCAAAAATTGTTTTTCGTCTGCAGAACATGATACTGGCAAGTAAAATACGTGTTACTTAAACAAAACGCGTTAAAATCTATCTAAAATGTGGCTAATAACAAACTTATGGCAGGTAAAAAAACAATACAAAAAATGCTTGAATTTAAATGAAACCAATAATCTCAAAAACTACATAGGTATTCATTGATCAAAAATATAGTTTAACTTAATGCAAAAGAACGTTTAGATTATGTCTAACATTTAGTCAAAAATATTTTTTTTTCTTTTTCTGCAGAAGACGATATTTGCAAGTAAAATACCTTATGGCAAGTCGTGTGATATGCGTTATCAATATTATTCTTCAAACATGTTTTTTTTTTGACTGTACAGTATATCGCAAAAGATAACATCGTAGAATGCCTTGAAACCACGAAGTTTATATATTTATTAAAATAAATATAACCCTAAACTGTTGAAATCACGAAAAACATCTCTTTGCAAAAGGAGAAACACGCTTCTGTTTTTTTTTTTCCAACAAGAACAATAATATGCGTCAGGAATCGAAAGAAATACCTTCGCAGTTTAGCGTGTTATAAAGGAACGATGCATTATTCAGAAGATGTAGTTTATAGGTGAAATGATTGGGAGGAATCATATTTTCAGCGAGTATTAGAATACAATGGAAATTTTGTAGACAAACACGAAAGACAAATTTGCACAGAAATGTGCCGGAAGTAGATGCATCATTTTGAATATTTTATATCAAGATGTACAAGTTTTGAAAAACTGGTAGAACAGCTCTTCTTTCTCATTAATTTTTAAAAACTGGTGCAGTTCAAGATTTATTATTATGGTTTTTTTTTTCTTTTATTGAAAGAAAATAACATATTTTTTTTTTTTTCTGATGCAATGGCTTTTCAAAATTTCAACTTTTTTCAGATAAATATTAAAACAATTGATAAAAAGGTAGAAAACTAAGCGGAATAAATATATGTATACTGATTCAGTAATACGCCTTTCCAATAAGTACGCAGATTGTGCTTTTAATGCATTCGAAAATATTGTTTCCAACTAAAAAAAAACACTTTGTTCTAGTAATGTAAACGATTTTTATACCGTGTTAACTACTTTAATAACTATGTAGGTAAATATTGTTGAGAACAGGTAAAGAGCAAAAACTGCAATCTTCTTCATTTCATTTACATTTTTGTTATCTATTGCACGTTATCTTTATTGTACAAACTTACTTATTTGGTTTTCGTTGGAAAACGAGCTGATGTGTGCATCACATGACTTCCTTTTACTCTAATTTAATGTCATTTCCCCATTATTCGCAATTTTAATGTGATTCAATTGTTAACTCTCTAAATATCACCAACAGTGGTCAAATTGAAACCAAATTTAAAAAAAAAAAAGAAAAAAATTGCCAAATTTGTCACCAAGTTGGCGGCAAAACTTGGCGACCAAAAGATTGCCGATATATCGCCAAGTGTTTGCCAAATTATAACACAGCTTGAGTTTGCATTATTAACAATGATTTCCCCCCAAAAATGTGCAAAAGACCCCTTTAGAAACACCCGAATGCAACCAAAAGGGAAGATGCACAACTAGGCCCCACTAGGAGTCTATGTACCAAATTTAAACTTTCTAGGACAAACCGTTTTTGAGTTATGCGAGATACATACACACATACGCACATACGCACATACATACGTACGTACGGACGTCACCAGAAAATTCGTTGTAATTAACTCTGGGGTCGTCAAAATGGATATTTCGGGTGTCTGTAGGTTCTTAGGTACTTATCCACGTCTGGTCGGGTCGAAAAAAAAGAAAAACTCAACATTCATTCGGGGGTGAGAAAATTGGAAATTAAGGCTAATTTTTGAGAGAAAATTTTTTCGTGAATACAATACTTCCTTTTTTGTAAAAGGAAGTAAAAAAGGAGTATGGAAAAAGCATATAAATTTCACCATTCCCCTACGCTTAGTATTCACTACAAAACGCGTTTCGTTAATTGTCTCAAAAAGTCATTTCTGAAGATACTGCAGTTTACCTGCTTAGGGCGGCAGAATAGAAAATTCAGTCATATTGAAATACAGAGAAGTGACAGTGCAGTGACAAGAAGAAGTTTTTACCTCAAAATATTGTCTCATCAACCTTGCCGTTTTATCGAGGAATTAACGTCTTAATAAATGGCACCTTAACAATGGTCGCCTTAATCATCGTGAGGCACTAAAGGTTTAACATAGGGCTACTTAACCTTCCTTAATGGTTCGATAGTCAATGGTAGATATATGCAAATAAAGAGTAATCAGAGAGCCTAGAAAATGTAAAGAAAATGCGGCCCAAACCATCACCCATCCACTTATTTGTTTCACTAAAGCTTTGGTTTCCTAGGAGCGAATTGTCGATTCTCTGCGTTACTCCTCGCCGGTGGGGAAAACGTAATTCTTCTGCGCATGCACGTCCGAGCGAAATCGACGTCGTGAATGGCTACGCCGGAATCACTTGACTTTGATTTCAGCGTCACGGCGAGGAGCGACGCCGAAGATATGCGATTCCGCTTCTAGGAAACCACAGCTTAGAGGGTACACAATAATCCGGGTTGTAGAAAACTGTGAGGAGCTATACCTCCTTACCACATGTTTTTGCTTCTAGAAAAACAGTAAGCATATACTCGTTGAGGAACACTATGTTTTCAGTTGATTAAGGCCAGGATTTTTGCTGCTGGTTTCATTGAAATAACAGCTATTAAAGACTTCTCGGTTAAAGCTTGGTTGTAGCTGCTTGTCTGTGAATATTGATTACTAGCGGTACCCGTACGGCTTTGCCCGTAGTAGAAACTTAAAAGGTCATTTGGTTCGCCTGTATAAGTAGCAATTTTACTTAGGATAAAGTTTAGCTTTATTTAAGCTATCAGCACGTTTAGCAGATTTACTTTGTAGAATGTATTAATTTACTCAAATGATGATTTTACTGTTTCGGAGTGTTTGAAATGGGTTTTTCTTCTGTAATAAAATATATCTGATCATTATCACTGCGTATTATTTGTAAAAGTAAACATTCAGCACCAAATGGGGTGGGTCGTTCTAAGGTTTGTGCAATATTATCGGTTTTGAGTTTGATGAATACATTTAAAGTTTGTAATGGAATATCTTTTTCTGACAATCAAACTTTCTTCTTTCAAGCATATTTTACCCTTGACAGATACTCTTCTCCGTTTTCGTTTTTCCCTCCCGTTAGCATGACAATGTAATGCGTGGCACTATACCCTTCAATACACCGTATACACTCGATAGATTGCTAAATATTATACCTGCAGAGTGACAACTGCTCGACATCTTTAGAACTACAATGCATATCTCATCATATCGTATGGAAAGTTCTGTTTCACATAGAGACGTTTAGCCGTAAACTAATAAAGTTCAATTTATGCAAGTTTATGTCAAATTTAAAGAGACAGCAATGAGTGTCCATCAGCAGAGGGAACTTAAATCAGATTCAAGCTTTGGACGATAAGGGTTGGGAGCATTGTAGTGCTTAATTGTTTTTTATTTTATCGACAACTTTCAAACCAGTTTTATACAACTATTTAAAGCACTATAGTTCCGTATGAGCTCCGTTTGTGTCATGCAAAATATAGAGCCGATATTTGATTTCTTACAAAATTTTTTGCAGCATTTTACGAAGTATTCCGTTGAAGACTAGAATTGTTTGTTGTTTCGGCTCATCAATTTCCGGAATTGGTTCAGAAAGGCATTGCAACAACGGAGCTGCATACATGAAACATAAAACGTACGTAGCTTTATTTTGTACCACATAGACTTTTGCTGCCTGATGCAAACAGAAAATTTCCTTTTAAAATGATATCTTATCAACAACCGGCTTATATGAATTTTGTTTTAAAACTGTTTCATGTTGTCTTTAGTTTTTCTGTAAAAATAAATAAATAAATAATAAAAAAGAAAAACTGTTTACGTTCTTCAATTTCCTCTTTTAGTTTTTTGTTCCAAAAATAAAATTCATTGAACCCTTTTTGTCCACGCTGTATATAGATAGATTGATAGATATACTAAAATCCACAATAAAAAATAAATACATAAATGAAAGCAAGTGCTACTCTTCTGAGAAAAACTTGCTTTATTTCAACCATAAGTTTCATTTTTAACAAATATTATCATGGAAGAAAAAATGTTGAGTTCTTGATAATAATGTGTTGTATCAATCAATGTTTTTTTCCTCCATCGTGATAGTCCCCTTGGTGTGAAAGACCACAAAGCAGTCACGAAACAGCGATTAGTTATTTGAGGAACAAACAAGAAAAACGTGTTGCACATTCTTTTGGGTCTTGTAAAAAGAGAAACTAGGAAACTTTTTTTTTCTCCAAGGATGAGTACATAAAAAAACCTTACTTTATTAGTAAATACTCCTTTTTGCCTGGTGGTTTCTTATTAACCTAGATAATGCGCAGTGGAAAATGCAATGATTATTTTAATTAATTGTACAATGTTTGACTTAAAGTATTTTTTGGTTATCAAATGTGAGAAAAGGTAGTAACTATGTTTTTTATCTTTGAGAAAATTGGTTTGTACTTATTTCTTAGTTTTGTTCGGAAGGGTTACTTTCTAGATGATCCCATATTAATTTTGTCTGGATCTGATGAGGGATCACGGAGAAATCTAAGAAACTTTGAATTTCATACGTTACGGCTACGTAGACCAGCTTTCGTCAGCTGCTAGATACGTCACTCACAGATCACGTGGTTTTGGCGTGAACGGTACATTTTTTTCAACGGAGGATTCTTGAACAATTTTAATTCTCACACATCGGGATGTTGTATTTTCACGGAGCCGCCTGTTAACTTTAGTTATTGTCTTACTAATGTATTGATTGCTCATGTAGCAAATCAGTAAATTAAATGTATTTTATTATGAAAATAGTTGAGTTAATTAATTTAATATCAATTTTTTTTGATAATAAATAACTTCATTTAGTCATCAAAATTTTTCTTTTTCTTTTTTTTTCTAATATTTCAATTTTGAAATATATTTAGTGTTCAATTCAAGGGGAATTGAAGACAAAACTCCAACCCCCCCCCCCCTTCAAGGATTAAATTTATATTCCTTATTAAATATATCGTAACTGGTGTCCAATTTCAGAAGTTTGACAAGTATTCTAGTTTTAATATTTCATGACGCGTCAGTTTAACTTACAGTTACGGCAAATTAACAGACATCGTTGCAATTTCTTTATGTAGTATGTATGCTCCCCGATTAAGACGCCTGAACCGATTAGGAAAATCCTTTTTCTGTTTGAAACGGTGTACTTCCTCCGGTCGTCTAATGCTCTTCCAGTTCGGGTAAGAGGGATCCTGGAAAAATCATTTGAACTCTTCAAATTTCATACTCGCGCTTTTTTGTTTGTAAATTCATAGGGTCTCACTTGGTGAAACGATTTTTATGGTTTTTTATTTTTTTAATGGATAGAAGATAACTAACTTAGGGCCCAAACCTTTGCTTCACCATGTTTGTTCTTTAGAAAAAAGTTGTGAGCAAAAAACAATAAACTTCATTTAATTTCAATACTGAACGATTAAACATTTAATCCATTGTTAAAGAAAGTGCAATAAAACAAAGATACTTTCTTTACTCAGTGTTAACGAAAGTACCATAAAACATTACTATTAATGAGGCGAGCCCCTTAAGGGCGGAGGGGGGATTTTCAAAGGGTATTTTTCCTTTTTAGGGGGATCTTGCTTTGGGAGGAGTAAATATTTCCTCTGTATTAATCATTAGTAGTCATATCGAAAATTTTGAATAAGGAATTTTCTGAAGTAAACCGGATATTCATTTAGTATCATTGCTGTAGTAACATTTTGACAACATCACAGTAGGTACTCTGTTTCTAGTATGGTGTTAATCTATAATGTGGCCAAGTAAAGTTAAATGTGACTTTTTTCACGATTTATGTGACACGTATTATAGTAAAATATGAAACAGTTAGGAAACCCCCCAACATTTAAATGGTTCTAATTAAATTAGCGCACAAATTAATCCTGTAGGGGAACAAAGATCAGTTTTTAGTGCCAATCGTATAAAATGTTATGCGTATTAAGATATTTTCTTTGTTTAACCAACTTCAAAAAAGACGTTCGCAATGCATCGGAATCCTTTTATGTATGTCCCCCGTAAACTCAAACATGCATAGACCAATTTGGAAAATTCTTTTTTTTTTCTTGTTTGAAAAGATATATACTTTCAAGGTGATCCCATGGTCATCAGGTCAGAGTCTGAAGAAGGGATTCTTGAAAAATCAAGAAAACTCTTCAAATTATATGGACAAAAATAAAGCGATTTCTGTTGTTTTTTAGTGACTCGTGATTTTTTTCGGAAAGCATACTTTGATAAAGACAAACTGATGATAGAGATTTTTTTTTTGTAAATAATTGCTCGTTTTTAAAAAGCCTTTCTTCAGTCTTCTGAAGTCTCCGAAACGTTGTACTCTATTTCTTTCTCTATTTTGCTCATCTTTGCTGTTTTGAGACTCCTGTGCTAGACGCTTTCTCACTCGAGATGTACGTAAGGAGTGTACAACATATTCTACTTTACATACTTTTTTTTAATTTAAACCACTAAAAAGCAAAAAAAAAATATTTTCAAATTAATAAAAAAAGAACCGACTTCAAAAAACAAAGAGGAACTAATGGGTATAATGAAGTAGCTGAAAGTAACACAAAAATATTTCACAGTTGGCTACCAGTATGCCCTTTTGGATTCAGATAGTACATGGGTAGACGAGTCCAAAAAGTCCGGGAAAAAAAGTTTTCTTGCCCTCTAGCAGCATTGATGACGTCATCAATATGGCAGCTAAGTTTTGTGATACGAGTCTACATTGCCCTCTATATTTTGGATTTGTATTTTGATATTGACATATATTATGTTTCTTAATCAGGAGAAAACGTGCTTTCTGACGGTTTATTTGACATTATCATTCATGTTCAAAAAACCAGAAATATTTGAAAGTTTAGAAAAAAAAATTGATTCTTATATTGATTTTTTGAGACATTTTACAAGATAAATTGGAATCCGGTACATGTAACTGAAAATGTGTATTTTGCATTTTATTCATCAAAACATTACCTTTCGAGTGAGCTATATAACTTTTATTATATTACAAACAGTTGTTGTTTACAAAACGATATATCATAGCTAGAGATGAAAAAAGTCCGAAAAACCGGAAAATTTCCGAACAAAACGAAAAAAAGACGTTTTTTTCCCGAAGGTGTAAATTTTCACTTCGGAAAAATTGAAAAAAAAAAAAAGATTTTATTTTCAACTTTTCAGGGTTTTAATTGAAATTTTCAGCAAAAAGTGATTAGAATTTTCCTATGCTTAAATTCTGATGCAATTTCCTCCCCCCCCCCCGTTTTATTTTAAAATACTGTCTAACATTAATGCGTGTTGTTGTATGAAAATATAATTTGCATATAAATAAAAAAATGTTTAATAATAATTTTTGCAAAAAAAAAAACTTAAAGCAACCTAACCTTACAACCTAAGTGAAGAATTTATTATTTTTTTTCATAAAACAAACAAGCATAACTTTAATCACAAAACTATGTTTCTGCTGACTGTGCGAATCAAATACACAGGGTACGTCAAAAAAAAAAAAAAGAAAGAAAAAAAAAACGGGCAAGCAATTTCCCAAGAAACTATTAAAAACAAATAAATTAATAAAACACAAAAAAATAATATGAGAGGACCTTAGCAATCAATAAATTTAATAGGTTTCAAACTAGCAGCCTTTTACAGTAATACAGAGATGCAACTGCTTATTGAAATTTTCATTCAAGGGCAGCAAGTCCTTTAATCAATCCTATTCCATATACAGCAATTGGTTTAGAAAGTCCAAACTTATGTGTAGTTTAGGGCAGACTTTTAACTCTGAAACAGGCCGTAGAGTGTAATAAATGAGATTGAGGTCGAGCGAGTAGAGCGTCCACTCAAAAGATGATATCATGTCAAAAACAAAACGCCTTGTACCACTCTTGTCTTTTTGGCCATATGAATTAGTGTGAAGTTAAAGGAAAACATCCACTTTACAATGCTGAAGTGCTCTTAGGCCCACAGAAGTACAATAACTTCTAAAATGTCCTTCTTGTTCACTTTTTGATTCATTTTACGACCCTTATCCAAAAAAACTACAGATTTTTTTGTCGCTTATGCTGATTCCATCTCAGACCAAACCTGTTTCGGCGATATCTAACACTTTCTAAGATGCTTAAAGTGTCTACAGACCAAATCCTATGATTCTTTGGGATGTGAGCCGGTTGAACGGTAAATCAGTGAAAGGTATCTCTTCCAGCGTGGAATTGCGGCCTGTCTCAAACGTTTCTGGCATCTTTGGAGTCAGACGAATGCCTGAACTTTTTGGAACCCGTAAAACTTCTGTTTGAGCTGTTTTTTCCCTTAGTCGCACTTATCGGTCACTAATTCCCGCAAACGACTGTTTCGGGAATTAGTGACTAGGGAATTAGTTTCGGGAATTAGTCGACTGTTCTGTTCTCGTGGAAAACCAAGGATTTCATTAAACTCACTTTTGGATGACCTGACGATTAACTGAAATGTTCACTGTTCGTTTTTGTACACTTTCCTGACTATCATTTCCAAGTCATTGGAAACGGCATGCCGTTTCAAATACTGTTTGTCGAGGGACAACAAGCAAACGAACTGTCGTTCTACTTGGTTAAACAACTTAAAATAGAGGTATTTTGCTTAAAATTGTAAGAAAACCAAAAAAACAATACATTAACTAGGTAATGTATTGTAAATTATTTTCTAATAAAGTGAGAAACAAATAAGTTAGGCACTCATTAAAATGAAATTACCTTTCTTCCATTTGATGATACAATTTTTGTCCGATATTTTTTTTTCTTTTTTTTTTTTTTTTCTTTTTTTTTGCGGCACCCTGTATACTGCCGTGCTAAGCAAAAAAGGGGAATTTGCAGTTGGGCACAAGCTGATATATTGTATTTTAGAAGTATCTCTTCCACATATTTGATTCAGATGTCTTTTTTTTTATTTTTTTTTAAAGAATTTTTCAAAACAATAGTTCTTAATTCCCCTAAAACATTTTATTTATTAACTAAAATACGAAACAGGGAACAACTTGGTTATAATAACTCAAATTTGTTCAAAAGTGCTGGTATGACTACTTTTACTACTGTGATTAGCATGGCCCTATGAATAAACTGAAACTGTAGTTTAAGCTTTGGTTCAGCTTAAGAAACACCAATTTAGTTTTGATTTGGTCTGAGACTGGATTGGAAAAAAATCAAAACTCAATAGCTTTCATTTTCAGACAGTAAAGTTACATTGTATATTTTTTCTTGCAAAAAAAAAAAAAACAATCATGTTTGAAAGTCGAAAAATTCAATTAATATTTCAAGTTTCAAAGGCAATCTAAAATAAAAAACGTAATCGTTACGATTAGACACACATTACACAATATTATTGGTTGAATGACAACTTGACTTATTTCTGGTGTTTGATCATGAAAGCTCTCAGTTATAAAACAAAAAGTTTTTTTTTTGTTCTAATTAATCTTACCTTTATGTGTATTTCTGTCAAGCACATGTTTGGATAGCATATGTTTCTTAATGCTTAGCTCTTTATATGTTCCAAGAAACACAGAGCTATCAACAAACCCAAATTTTCTTCATAAAAAAATCAAATTTTCCTTTTTTCCAATTTTTCCCGAAAAAAACCGGTAAAAAACCGGTTTTTTTCCACCATTTCAGAATTTCCGGAAATTTTACATCTCTAATCATAGCACATAAAGTCAACATGGCAACAATGAAATTAATACTGGCACCAAGAAGTAATAGAGTGACTTCAATAATACTTAAATAGCAAATATAATTATTGTTATTTTTGATGTACTTATATGTAAATAATTTCTTGCTTATTTAGTGTTATTTGTAGGCTTAGTTACAAACAATTAGCACAAGAATGAGAAACAAAAGAATGTAAGCTGTTATCCAGAATCAATGCATTGCCAAAAACAGAAATGTAAGACATCTAAATAATGCAACATCTTGCTGATTATGCAACAATAAAAGAAGTTAAAACAATGTATGAGGCACAAATTAGCAGAAAAACAGTATACATGTTTTTCAGAGTTACAAGGAATGCTTTTCATTGCTAAAGATTTACCTATCTTCTTCTATACATATAATAAAATAAGATATTTGTGTGTGTGACGCGCATCCCGGGAAAACGGCAAGGCCTAGAAAGATGAAATTTGGTATACAGTTGTAGTTTTTGCTGAAGTTGTGCACCTCGGGCTTCGATTTTTGATATTTTAATTAGAAAAAAGTTATTTAATGTTTCATGTGATTTTTAGCACTTTTTAGTACTTTTAACCTCACAGACCCCGAACCAATCGTGCCAGACAAATATTTTTGGTACTATAGTGTCGGAAATTTAATTTTAAATATGATGAACAAAAAAATTTTGAAGATAGAGCAATTTTTGTATTTTTTATGAATTTTTGAAAAAACCTTTAATTTGCATGTTTTCCTGGGTTTTATTTTTTTCTAATATCATCCTGCGAGAAGTATCAAAGCCTCATTTCTGAAATTTAAGTTGGTAATAGTAAAACCATTTCGCCCTCTTCAAAAGAAAAAAGTTCTTAAAAATACGCAATAGTTTTTTTTTACAATATTTTTAATGCTGAACACATCATGTCCTTTCACGCATCAGTCGAAAAAAGCGTTCTGCAATCCTTTATGCCTGTGACGTCACTACTCGGGTTTCGATTCGATATTTACGATGGAATCTTAATTGCAAGCAATGTTAGTCTTTTTTTTTTACTATATAGCTTACTTCATTTTCTGACGTGATGACCACGTGTTTTTTCGGCAGCGCTTGCTTTTTTTCTTTCCTTTTTTTTTTGGTTTTATTTAGGGATTGCATTTATTTCTTTTTCCATCCCCCCCCCCCAAGCTGGACCTTTCGCTGTATCTATATTACGTTACATTTCATAGTTGTGCGCATTAATTCAATAAAAACAGCGAGATTTTTTTTATCTTTGTCAAACGCTACTTTTTGCACACTACGGGGAATTGGAGCTTTTTTTTTTCTTTTTCTGTACTTAAATAAAAAAAAAGCGGTTTTTTGAGTGTTCTTTGTTTTTATTAGGAAATGGGTGAGGAGGTCAAAATAAATAGAGATGTATAAGAAAATGTAAAGATAGATTGTAAAGGTAGATCTTGGCGTAAAAATGTGAATGGCACAAAAAAGAAGATAGAGATGGATTGATTAATACTGCTGCCAAATTTATTTAAACAACCGCCGAAGGCGGCAAACTTGAAGTAAAAAGGTAAATGACAAGTTAGCCAAACAGCCGCCGTAGGTGGCTGCTTGCCCATTGGGTGTCAATGCCTCCCTCCCTCCCCCACATACACCATGACTTTGAAAAAACAATGCTTTCACATAAAAGTGGAAGTGCTTTTTGTTATTTTTCGACAAAATTTGCATGAAGAGTACGTCGTTTGTGTCTCCCCTCCCCCTCCTTTAAAAATATTTCAAAAGACGAAACTGGAGACAGATCTAGAAAATATTTTATTCAAATTATTAATGATATAGATAGATATAGATTGATTGACACCGCCACGAAATTTATTTAAGCAGCCGCCGAAGGCGGCAACATTGGCGTAAAAAAACAAATGATAATACCGATTTATAGAGAAAAACATTGATTAAAGTCGTCACTAAATTGTTTAAGCAGCCGCCGAAGGCGGCACCCCTGGCGTAAAAAGGCGAATGGCGTAAAAAGGCGGACCAGCTGGTCGTTGCAGGCGGCTAGTATGGAATAAAAGACATCCGACAAAATTGTCGGATGGGGGAAAAGGGCAACCCTGAATCTTCTGTATCTTACTAATTCCTACTAATTCATGCCTCTATACGCTGTTTTATATTCCTTTATTTTTCAAGCACAGAAGTATTTGTTTAATTATTAGATGCAATAATAACAAAATTAGTTTTGAAAATTTTCTTGTAATCACAAATCGCCCTCGGAACACTGACCTTCCAACTTCAAATGGTTATTAAAAATTCAGAGATCGTATATAATTAGTTATGTATTAAAATAATTCATCGTATAGTGATTAAAATCATTGTTTAAATGATGAGTATTTAGTTTAGTTGATTTTTGTACATGAATTGTAAAATAAATTTGATTTATACGTTTATGTAGGAAATCGTATTGTAAGTATGACCAATTATGTTTTACTTTTTAGTTTCTTTTTGTTTTTTGAAGTCGTTTTTTTTAATTTGAAAATAATTTGATAAGGGGGTCCGGGACACATTTTGAATATTTCTTTCGTAAACAGTTTAGAGTTTTGAATTTTTTTTCCAATGATTCACCATCTATTTCATAAGCAAAATCATGATAAAAATATTTAAATTTTTTTTTAATATAATTTAATTTGTTTTTTGAAATAAACAAGGGTGTTTTAAATCGCTAAAACTAAAAATATTCTTGGTCAATGTGCAATTTTTTTAAACCTATGCACAAATATCTAAGCTTTAAATTTTATTCGGCAGTTAAAAAAATATTAAGTCAATAAAAAATAAAAAATACTTGAATGAAAATTTTGAAAAATTCTAAGATGGATTTTTTTAAATCACATCTTTTGAAGAAAATATTTTTTGCCAAATAAAAATTCAAGTAAACTGTTTGAATAACGTATGCTCCGAATTTCATTGCTTTAATCTTTATCAGTTCTTGACTTATAAGAGTTTGAATGCAAAGAGTCGGGAAACATTGCATCATGGAGAAAAACGCGTTTAAAGCTTTCAAGTTACTTATAATATTATTTAAATGCAAGCAACAATAATAATTATATAGTTTGTTCTAATTAAGATGGAAACAAGATTCAAACGATATTTTAAGCAGAAAAAAAAAAGGAATTTCGTTTTAAATGATAAAAAAAGGAGCAAAATTTGACGATTTTTGTGTCCCGGACCCCCTTAAGAAATATTTAAAAATCATTCAAAATGTATTTCGGAAATTCAAGGGTACCATTATATTTAGCTTTAAACAATCCAATATTCCAGGGCAAACTATTGTTTGCACAGTATATATTTTGCGTTGAATGCTACAAAATAGGTACTGTTTTGCTTCAAACATGTTATTAGGAATACTCCAAAAATGGTGTTTTACACCTTTTTGTGTTGAATCGATGATAAATTGTTAATATACAAAGAATTTTGTAAAATTACTGTCATTTTAAGATTTAGCCACTAAAAATGGTCAAAGGGTAAACTGTCATTGTATGTAATTGCCTTATTTTTTAGCTTCACTTGCTGCTAAAAAATACCGAATCCTATTTAATAAGCTTATTTATTGAAACTTCATTCTGTTCGTAACATTTTTTTTCACCTATTATATCGATTACAATATTAAAAATCAACATGATTACAGTTAACTTTTATCACAAGTTAATTTTTATTCGTCAATCAGCTTATGTTCCATTTAATAAGCTTCTTGCAAAAACATTGTTGTATATTTATTAATGTGGTGCTTGTATCATTTTTTTTCTGTTTCTTTATTTTTAATAGTAACTATATAGTATTATAGTTACGTCATCCATGCTTTGCAAACGTGGTAAAAACTAGTAGTTCCTAGGTGAAGAGACTGTAAGGAACACAAACGCGAAATAAAAATGACTCAGTAAAAAGAATAGACTCAATGCAGAAGTCGAGAAAAAATCTGACTTCTTCACTACGTCGCACTCGTTTTTATGAGCAAAGAATTAATTCTAATTGCACTTTTCACAGAATTTAATTATGCTGAAAAAGATAATATTTGCTCTTACAATGAAAGAAAAAAGCTAGAAAGGGAAAAATAAATACGTCTAAAGCAAAGTATAATTCAATTATAGAAGTTTTGTTCCTTTCCCCTAAGAAAGTAAATGCAAAGATGCATTAGGTTTGTAACTCAAAAATGCGTAACCTAATAATTGACGGCTATAAATGCACCCCTTTAAAGAAGATGCATGGATGCTGACAGTTAAACGGCATGCTTGCTCCGAAATGAAATTTTTAAGTCACTTAATGGAATTTTGTGTAATCTCTTTTCCTCTAAACGTAGTTTCATATGCATTATTAATTAAATTTCCTAGTTTCTCTGCTTTAAACTGAAGATTGCATTTTGAAGGAAATGAAATTTTATGGAAAGATGTTAAGATTATTTTTAGGTAAACGTAAAATGTAGGCAGTGTAATAAAAGAAGACACGAAACTAAATTTTGACATGTGTAACATTTTTTGAAGCTTTGTCCCTTTTTCCTTACTTTTTTGGTAAAAATGTGTGTTTTATTTTTGTTTAATTTGGCCAACGCAGTAAAAGTTGGTTCTACAAAAGTTTTAACTCTACATTTTTTTAAAATTTTCAGTAGTATTTTTGCCTGAATAATGTGTTATTTGTTTGATGTTTAAACTTAAAAATCAGTCTTATTACTTATCTTATATAGTAAAGGAAGTATTTTAATGGCGCGAAAATTTCTTCGACATTGGGGCTTGAATTTCTCTTTTACTCACCCTCGAATGAATGTTAAATAGTTTTATCGGAACATTCTCACGCACACAGTTTAAAAAAATCCTAATATTTTACGGTAATAGTTACTCGTATTCATTTTGCCTGTAATTTTTACCGTAAAATACTGTAAATTACTGTAAAATTTTACAGTAGAATAAACAAGATTTAAAAAACGCAAAACGCTAGCAGCAGGTTTGAATTCGGGATTTTCGAATTGACAGCTGCGGCTTTCCTGACCAACATACTAGTCGGATTACATCGAGTGAGAGGAAAAGTGCTATTTGCTTTGCACTAGAAGTCACGTGGTGTATGAGTTGGCGCTGCAATCGTTTATTTTTTCCGGTACAATTCACTGTAATTTTTTCTTTACTGTAATCCCACCATTTTACATTAAAATTTACCATAACAGTTTCCTGAATTTTTAACAGTGTACTTATGTACATAGGAACGTATGGAAATTTGAATATTCGTTTTGGTTATCCCTGAGTAATTTCTCACGAGTTTTCCCGTGACATCTGTATGTACATATGCATCGACGTCACATAGATGTACATTCGTCCATGTATGTACGTATGTATACATCTCGCTTAACTTAAAAACGTGCGGGGGGAAATTTGAAATTTTGTATGAGACTCAGAGTGGGGTATAGTTTTACACGTTCCCTTTGGTTGCATTCGTCTGTTCCAAAAGAAGTTTTCTACACTATTTATATCGAATCGGTGTTAATTTTAGTGCATACTCCAGTGATATTATACATTTACGACTGCTAGGAGATATATCATCAACTTTTTGATAATTCAGTTTCTGTCACCAATATCGCGACGTTCGCGAAATATTTGGTGAAAAAAATGTTTTTTTTTTATCTGGATTCAATTTGGCGCTACTGGCGATATTAAACGAGACATCCATTCACTCATCTAAAAAATGTAAGTGCTATTATTAAAAACATGACTTTAATTATGTTGAATGAATGAATTTATCTTTTAAAACATGCTTTTGTTTCTATAAAAGAAACGTGTTTTTGCGTTCAGCTTTTTTCGCAACTTTTAAAACTGTATTATTAGATAGAAATTGGAGTTTGAACTCGCATATCGGATTAACTATGGCCCAACTGAGAACCACTCGATATCTTAAATTTACGGGAACGGTAAATCATAATTTGAAAAATCCAAGCATTTCATTCTTACGATTTTAACTATGTAGAGCTATTAAATATGCATAGCTGGAGGAAATTAAATAACCATGTTTATTCGTACAGCTCCGCAGCAACTCAACTTTTTGGATATAAAAAACGAAGTTTCTCAAGAAAGAAATATGAATTGAATAAAATAAGCTAAACAAATTTGCTTGGATTATAAATAACGTTAGCTAGACTACATTTGCGCTTTAGGGAAATAAATTATAGTCGTAAAAATCGAAACGGCATCGGAAAACGTTTTTACATGTAGCAATGTTTTGAATTTTGAAAGTTGTGTTAATAATTCTCTTATTCTTGTTAAAGAGACTTAATATTCAAGAGCCTCATACAGTAGGTGAATCGTTTCATTTCGCAAATACGAAAGATCGTTTTGGATAAAAGAAAGAAGAAATATATACTGCAAATATATTTACATTTATTATGAGATATTCTTTAACATAATAACTTTTCATTTAATTTTGTTATTTTTAAATAGCATGTATTTTGTTAAAGTTAAAATTACGTTTCATTGCATTTTTAAAAGACACCAAGGTTGATATTTTTTTCCAAACTTAAAACTTTGAAAAAAATGTTTTACAAACTTAGTATACACTTCCTAAACAATAAAATCATATTAAACAACGCAAACCCTGTTAGACTACAATGTAACTGTTTATATAACTTTAATTTTTGGTAATTTCTTTTAATTACTAAATCGTGCTCTTAATTTTGAGCAATTACTGCCTGGAACACATAACATGCATAACCTTATAATTATACATAATACATAAACCTTATAATTATAAAAGTAAATGAAATCATTTTCCTTAAAACATCATTAGAACGAATAAAGCAAATAATTACTTCAAGCACAAATTTTGTCTTAGAAAAGTGCAGCAGTTTCACTAATTATTTTTGCTCGTCAAATGTTATGAACAGCGATTATGCATATTATTTGGAAATTAACTTGTATCTTGTAACATAATTAACAGTTATTAAATTTAAGAATGGTATTAAGTTGCTGGTTTAAATTGCATTTTCAAAGCGTCAAACATGAAACAATAAATTGCAGAACTGTTTTGTATGTCAGATTGTTAATTAAGTTCATATGTTCCTGATTAGAATTAAGAGTCATTAAAATTGTATTTTTGCTATTTAAGAGATTTTTAATAAAGAAATAAGAGACGTCAACTACTTTAAAAGCTGAAACGTAATTTTCGCTGCTGTCAGATTCTTGATTTGAGGATATAACAATCTTTGTTAAATTTTAATTCTAAGGATATTTTTACAAATTCAGTTTGGGTTTACAACATTTTCAGTTAGAATTACTCAACTACCCATCTATACTAATGGCAAGAAAAAACATATATATAATCACTAGTGCATATCAAATAATAATTGATGTTATTGTTTTTTAATTTATTGCATCAGCCAAAACAATACCATATAGAGATCGTGTTTCAACATAGTGTTTTTCTTTTGACACATATTTTTCCACCGCATTGGCGAGTTTTTGGAGGCCGTCGTGATAGAAAGATGCTAGCGTGCGGAGCTACTTGCGCATGAACTTATCTACACTTCTATCATCAACAAACCTCTTTCCTTCCTGGTCTTGTTTAAGTGGACGAAGGAATTGGTCGTTGCCGAGCGATAAATCTAGACTGTGCGGAGGGTGTTATACAGTAGGGTGCATCGGAAAACCTCTTTTTTTTTATGTAACACAGGCTAACAATAAAAAGAACTACTACCTTATAGAAAAATGAAGCTCAAATACCTTTAAAATGGCCCTTTTGTCAATTACGTTGAAATAAGCTGCATTTTTAATATCCTTATAAGTTGATAGAGCCATACTAGGATGACATTGGAAAAGCTTTTGAAAGCTAAAGTTTTTTTGTTTTTTTTTAATTTCATGGATTTAACGGACTCTGCCAAATATTTTGCGAGCACTCTCAAGCCTTAGTGATTATTAGAAGTATATTTTTGAAATATATGTGCCAAATTCAGTAATTTTTACCTGGACGATGTGTTTGAAGACGATACTACCAAATGCTACTAAGATCTGAAATAATTCGTAAGTTATCTGGCTATTCTTACTCCGAGGCATAGAACTATTTATTTACTACACTAGGAAGCTCCGCCCCCTGCTCACTGACGCTCACCAACCCCCGTCGATTGTTTCGCTATCTTATTTGATTCGCAAAGATTAAAATCGTCAACTAGAAATAAACAGATTAAAAACGCATTATGAGTTCCCTCTAGAACAAAAAGCACCCTTCCCCCGGCTTTCCAAATAAGTTATACAAACTTGCAGAGCCATAAGGGCTAAAGGGATCCTGAACATTGCAAAACTGTAGTTTTGTACGTTTGAAAAGTCGCAATCATCTTCGTGGTCTCTAGTAATATATTTTGCTCTTTAGCTCGGGGCTTGATTTACGTTGCGCTTTTCTGATAAAATCGAAACAATTAAAATTTGGAATAAGAAAGAAGAAACAAACGAATCTTAAAGACGTAACTAGGGCAACGCAAAATAAAACATCAATAATTTGAATGGAGAGGAGATTTTTCCGAACTTGATTAAAACAGCTTGTAACTTTTTTTTTCCTTTGGAGACAAAAGCTTAGATTTTCGACCATAAGTCGAGTTAAATATGGAGCATAAAAAGCCGTTCTTTCCAGTGATGTCAAAAAGAAAATTGAGAGACAATTCCTTCACTTGTTACTGATAGATTTGATGAAGATAGTAGTGCCTAAATTTCAGCTAAGCCTGAAAATATCGAGCTAAAAACGCAAATAACTTCCACGTAATTAAGTAAGAGCAGTGAAAAATTGCGTAGTACGCGGAAAATTTCACCCTTTCCAACGATATATAACATAAATATATGCAAGTAAATTTCACCCCTTTAATAGGCAATTTACGTGAAATTTAAGCTTAAAAAGTTAATTTCAAAAACATTATATCGAAATTTAAAAAACAAAATCCCAAGTTCAAACCACCACGGCTCGGAGTAATATTGCACGAAATTTCAAGGCTATAGGTGTTATGGGTTCTCCTGGACGCAGGCCCGCCACAGACTTCCTTTTAGAATTTCTTTGACCTCACTTTTTTTTAATATAAAGAGATATGTATGCTAAAAAAAGCCAATTCACGACTGGAACTATAGGAAGTCACTCAAAACTGTTCTACGTATTTTTAATGCATTTTCTCATTTAAAAAAAAAAACGAAAATGTCGAGAAAAGGGGCTCTGTGCCCCATGAAAAACCTAATATCGGGGCAAAAGAATTATCACTTTTTGGCAAAAATAACATGTTTTCATTTAAGAAAGAAAAAATGAAAAATTCGACAATTAGCTTGCCTTACCCAATAAAAGTGTTCATCAGCGAGAATTTTTGATGATTCTTATTAATTGAGAAATTGCAACCTTTTTAGCACTATGGCAGGAAAAATTATGAATTTTATCTTTTATTTTTATTTTTATTTTATTATTATTATTATTATTATTATTATTATTATTATTTTTGCCATGACTAGCATTTTTTTTGCTCAAAACTTGAATGCATATTTGTAAATTTCTCAGCAGAATATAATTTATATAATTTCTCTCATACCATTTTAAGTACATAACGTAGAAAAATCAATAAGTTTATCCAACTCTTTTAATAAATTCACACTCAAAGAAAAATATATATGCAGAATATCTATCATATTAGTGACGCTTTATCAAATAAAATACTTCCACAATAATAAAAGCGTTGGCGCGAAAATAAATAACTTATTAAATTAGTGGAACATTAGGCGAAATTCATACATATTTACAATTACAATCATGGCTACAAAAGATCGTCAAAAACTTGCACTTAAAACTGAATTTAACTTTTTATATCCAAAAAGAAAATTAAAAAAAAAGAAGTTTTAATTGTTTTAAATAAAAGTAATTAACTTTTACTTTAAAAGCGTTTGATGTGGATGTCGCATGCTGTGTTAAAAACATTTTAATGCAAAGCTTGCCTTCAGGCATAATCTAAAGCGTTTACAAATAATTAATTCACGGAGCATTTTATTTCTGTCAAACAAACTTATATCACAAATTTATAATTAAACACTTTGTAAAAATGTATTAATCTTTTGCCTTAAAGCGCCGCTTGTCATTTGCAAATGTAGAGGAAAAGTTCAATTCTTAAAAAATTATAAAATAATAGATCGTACAATTGCATAGATCAACTAGAAATACTATTTTTTTTTTTTTTGCTCTTTTTTGCATTAAAAGTAAATGAACGCTAGTCTAGAGATTATTCATCGTGTTCACTATAGTCGTTTTTATGGTACATAACAGTATGTGCCACTATTGTTATTTCATAAATTAATGTCATATATTTAACTTAACCAGCGGACTTTTTTTTTTTTTTTTTTTTTGTATGTAAGTTCACCTATTACTAACGAAAAGCTTTTTCCGATAGTTTGAATTAATTTCGATCATACTGTAGAACAGCCTTCATAAAAGAAAACCACACTTTGGTATGTTTCGCTGAACCAGCAGGACAAATTGATTTCCTAAAACAGCTGCAAAAAAATAAATGAATAAGAATAATAATAATAATTATAATAAATAAAAATTTGAATTTTGTCATCTTGAATTCAAATTATGTTTTTCGCAATCACGATTGTGTGTTTGGCACATGTGTGTGCATGTAGGCTTTGTGTTTGTGTCTGTGTGTAGGCGTGTGTGTGTGCGTATCTGTAGGTGTGCGCGCGCTCGTGTGTGTGCGTGTGTGCAGGCGTGTGTATTTTAAGAATATTTGACGTTAAGCATATCTCAATGAAAAGTAATGGATGATAAATTTCTTATCAATATGGCAGTTTTTTGTTTGCTAATGGTATGGTATTTTTTTCGTACATGTTATGGTAATTTGCTCAGTATTGATGCAGAGGAAGGTGGTCCAAAAATAAAATAAAAGTTCATCAAAACCGTTAAATGAGAACAATAAGCAATTCTTTATTGCTTAATGATAACAAAGAACAAAAAAAAGAAAAAGAAAGGAAGAAAACAATTAAAAACACAAATTAAATTTAAAAAATCAACGGTTTAAGCATACAATGGTCTTATCGATGACTAAGCTTTTTTCTATGAATCATTTCATTGATGAAAAAGACATTGATGAAACATATGATTGAGAGAAAAATGTGTTGTTATTTACAAGAGGCTGCTTTTACACCTTGCTAAACCACTATTTTGTATAAAACTCGTAAACTCTCTATTTTCTAAATGTCCATAAAAAAAAATATAAAAATTCAAAAAAAAAAAAAAAAACTTTGATCAATGTTTCGAAAGTAGAAAATAAACGTCAGCACGAAATGACTTTTGAATGAAAATACATTTTCTTATTTATGATTTCGATTATAAGAGTAAAACCAATACAGGATTTTTCATTAATATGATAATGAAAGATGTAGAAACTTTACTTTTAATATATAATCCTCAAACGCATTAAGGAAAATGGGTCATGCATTAGTGATAGCAACCACTGAACTATTCTCATTTAAATATTTAATGCAGAACGTTTATCATCTATTTACTTTTCTGGTTTGCTTTAGATGAAGTTGAAAAATAGTTAAAATTGCTAAATTCTCGTAATGATGGTGTCTTTAATGGGTACTTTTACTGTGCTTTACAAAGAATATGTTTGCACAAATCTCTGCTTCCAAAAATTAGTAAAAGCATTTGTTCAAAGTAAAACTGTAATCATAGCCTGTATGTGAAAGCTTAAAATGCGCTTAAGCACAACACATTTTGCTGCCATTTTTAAATTTCTTTCATAAAGATAAAAATCTAAAAAAGTATTACGAACTTTCCTTTACATATAAATGAAGTCGATTCTTTTTTTTTTTTTTTTGTGTGCAAATATAAGGGAAGAGTAGGTACAGTAAGACGCAAAATCCCATTTTTTTATGAAAAAACCTTGAAATCAATTTCTTTTAAATTCTATTATGCGTGTTACTGTAATCCACTATAATATTAAAATCTGTTCGCGTCCGTCTGTCTGTCTAAAGATCGATCTTCTCGAGAACCGCTGCGAATCGAGAGTCAAACAAGATACCGATCAATTCGAAATTTTCCAAAGAAAAAACAATAGGACCAATCTCGTAATTGTGCGACTTTAATTAGCGGATATATTAATTAAAACGTTAATTAACATAAAGTTATTCAGGAATTTTTATTTCTTTCCTGTTGCCATTTTGCATATGCGTGAGCAAGTAAAATTCTAATAATTGTTTTAAAAGAGATTTTTTTGGCTGCTGTCCAAGTCTTAAAACAACGTTTCCACCCAGAATTTCATTTTAAATTAGTTTAAAATTGGTTGTCCTATTCGGACATAGTCTTTATTTTATCGTCTGTTCTTTTTTTTATTTTTTACATTCAACGTTCCTAACTCTTTTCAGCATATGAAAGTTTTTCTTTAGCTATGTTTATTGATTGTAGTGTAAGTTTATCATTCACCGGCCTCATATTTTGGTACACTTAGGATGTGCGACTAATTATGTTTATTTTGTTGGACTTTTTCCCGTCACATGGGTGAGTTTTCGAATCGTAATAACTCTCTTTTTCCTTCCTGTTTCTATTTTTAAAATACAGTTTATATCGTTAAAAGAACATGTTAAATTAAAATTGTTTGGATTTCTTTGTGAAACAGAGTTGAACAAAAAAGATCTAAAGCTAAATTGGAATCTGATGACTTGGTATTAAATTAATGCTTATTGGTAGTTATTTAGTCTTGGTGCTTTAGTTTCACGTAATCAACCAAAAAGTATGTGTCATTCTATGTAAAAAGCTGATTGTAATTGTACATAATTAGTTCAGATATAGTCTATCAGATGTAATTCATTTTAACGTGAGCACATTTAATATAGTTGATGATGCATATATTTTCATCTTTTGTGCTAATTGAAAATACTCATAACTTGTATCATTGATAACTATGACTAACATTAAAGAGATTTTTGACAAAAATATGCTCTACTGGAGTTTTGCAAACCTTGCATTACGTGTATTTATTTACTCCTTAGCGCTTTAGAAACTGATGTCAGAGTAATACAAAAACATCAATTGGACATCTCTTTCATTTTTCAAGTAGCCCGTGCAACGCCGGGCATGCAGTTAGTAGGTATTATGAAAATTGGGTTAGAAAAAAATCTACGAATTCACACAAAAGGAAAATAAAATGAAAACGAAGTGCAATTTTGTCTCAGTGTTTCCCCAGTGAATGAGAACAGTAAGACACAGTAAGTGGGAACAGTGGGACACACATTTATCGAGCTAGCCAACATAAAAAGCATCAAGATTGGCCTAAAAACATATGGACGCTTTTTGCCGTTTTGTTTTACCTTGAGTTACGGGCTGGATCAAATCACAGTTTAAAAAATAAAATGTCAGAATCGGGATTTCCATTTAGGGACTAGGATGTACATAATGAAATTAGTGGATCGGGTCCAATAAGACTCGAAGGCCAAAGGTTGGGCAAACCTAGATAACAACACTCTCGATAAAGTGCCTTTCAAACAAGGAAAAAATATTGAAAACCGGTTCATCCGTTAGGTATCATTGATTTAAAAAAAAAACGAAATAAAATAGAGGATGCAATGTTAAACACACACACACACGTCGTATTTATAATTCAATTACTGTTTGCGTCGGGGTAAAAAAACTAAAGTTATACACATTAAATACGAAATCAAAATAAATACGCCATATAATTTTCATAAAATCTAGCAAATACATCTTTATTATTTGGATATAATGGTTATAACTCCATTCAACCCCCTTATTGCGTTGATGCAGGGATCTTATATTGATTTTATTACTATTTTCGTCAACAGAGACTTTAGTTGTAATTAAATTCTATTCAACACTTAATTTTTCCACTTCCTACATAAAAGTATCACGGAAACAGTGAAACACGAACTCATGCTGCCTGACTGCTCCTGTCTCACTGTTCCCTAATTGCTATATCTAACTTGAGAGCCATTTTCATACAAAGAAAAAGAACGAAATCGCTTACTGCTAAAATGAACGTTAAAAAAATAGGCTAATAAAAGATTAGTAACACCACTTTTTAAAGTATATTAAACAAGGCAAAAAACGACACAGCAAGCAATGGAAAGCAATTACTTTGATGAGGTTAAATTTAAATGACGTAATTATGTTTCTCAACTTAGATCTGAACTAAACTTTCTGTCTAAAATAGTGTGGATTTGACTTTGCAAAAATTTTGTAAGTCGGGAAAAGCTAAACAGAAAATTAATTGCTGCTGTCTCACTGTTCTCCCTGTCTCACTGTTTTCACTCTTCCCCTAAGTGCGTCATCACAAAAGTTACTCCGCCAATTATTATCAAAATAGTATAGGTAATTATCAGTTTAAAGAGGGCAGTCATTCTCAAACGGTTGACAAATTGATCTCAGCGTATTTCTCATGTGGTCCGAAAACAGCTAATCAAATTATTCTCTAAACTTTTCATTTTAGGCGCAAATGTTTTTTTTTTTATGTATTAACCACGAAAAAAAAAGTTTAATAGTTATATCATTTTTGGCGATGTCATCGTTGATATTGTACCGATACAATACTGTGAAACATTTGTTGACACTGAATATCTGACTTTAAGTACTCATCCGTGATTGTAGTTGAAACTGATGCATTCTCAGTTTTTGTAAAATCAAATGCTTTCATCCAATCTTCCAATTTCTGCGCATTATCCTTGATGTGGTATGCGCAATTGGCAGACAAGCATTAATCTGTGAGTTCCGTTGAAGTTTAATTCAAAAATATGTGTTTGTTGTTCTTTCATTGTTGATAGAACATATTTTATACAGCAGTCTCGTTACAATCTCGTCATTTTTATGTGAATTGTTATTGATTTCGATTACGGCAACAATCGTGAAGACCAAAAGAGTAAAGTCGCATTTAGTCGCATACTAATATTAACTCTACACTACTCATATTTTTAAGGCACATTTTCAAATCAGGAGTTTTAGTTAGGTGATTACGTCTACACATATCTTTTAAAATTATATCAATTCGGGCGTAGCATTATTCTTCCTACCATAAGTCCTTCCTCGGAAGGATTGATGGAGTTATTAACTTTGCTCTCTCTCTCTCTCTCTCAACATTATACTGATAGAAATCTTCATTTCGAAACTCATGCGTGGTTAAGAATCCCATTGTTAGCTAAAGCAGCAACCATACGTTTCTTCAGTCGTTTCAGATGGACGAAGTAAGTCATGCTAATTAAAATCTTAACAATTAACTATTTTCACATTTTGTCGTTCAATTTATCGAATCTGGTTGATCTATGCTTTGCAACGGTATGTAATACAGTAAAGACAATATGTGCTCACGAAATTGCTATAATGACCGTCCTGGCACTTTATCATCAGAATTGAATAATAAATGATATTGCTAAATCTCGAAGGATATACTATTTCAGAGATTTTCAGTAAAAAAAAATACAGTTAGTGATTTCAGGGTGATTTGTAGCTTTCATAAATTTAGTTGCGCTTATTTTTACATGTAGTTCTCGTGAAATGTTTACAGAACTGTGTTAATATTGCTTTTTATTTTTTTTAGAGGAATAAAAAAAATTTTTGGAAGAAAAAATGTCAGTGTGAGGTAAAATGAGGCAGTAAGAAGCAAAGGGAAGTAAGTGGCAGAATTAAAACCAGATACCAGTACAAATGGAAGGTGAACCTCCCCTCTGTCCTGGGGCAAGAGATGGTAGGGGAATTTGGGGAAAAGTAAAATGGTGAAACATTTACTCTGCTTTTAGAGTCACTTGTCTAGTAATATTTGAACTGTGTAAATACCCATATGAAACCCAGTGACTCAGTGGTAGTGCTTCGCCCTCCCATGCTACAGGCCCAGATTCTATTCCCGGGTTGTGCATGGTTGACTCAGCCGTTCATCCCACTAGTGAGTTAATAAAATGAGTACCAAGCGTGTTCCGCCTCTGGCTGACCACCTAATCAGAAAATCTGCCTTACACCCGAGAGCCCCTGGTCGGGAAAACCGAGTTGGGCACAAAAGGGCCTTAGCCCTCACGGGCTGTCCTACCACAAGGTTTGGTTTTTTAGTAACACACGCAATATATTCCATGCAAGAAAACATTACCTCTGAAAATCAAAAAAAAAAAAAAAATGTGATAATACAAGCGAGTTTCAAAAATTCATACTCATGTCCTAATATTTTCATGTAAGTCAAAAATTATTTTTGGTATTATTAAAAGATAAAGCGCTTCGGCGAAGACACCTCATTCCCATATTTCACTGTTTTATTTGAAGTATTTTTCGTTTAATTTCGAACAGTTCAAACTCAAAATTAGCGCCTTCGGGGAAATTCAAGGCAATTCCGAATTAAGAGGCGAATTTGCTTCAAACAAACTTGTAGGAAAAAGCTTTTGGTGAAAAAAAATGTACCTAAATATCTTTTTGAGTTGAACAATTTTCCGTTCAATTTTGAACAGTTCAAAAAATCCCTTAACGCCTACGGGGAAACTAAAGCCAATGTATATTCCGCACATGAAGGCGAATTTTTTTCAAACAAATTTTGTTGGAAATAGCTCTTGACGACAAACTCTCGACTAAGACTCCGAGAATTTTGGGGCACCTGACTCCGACTCCGAATCCTTTGCCCGACAATTAGTCGGACTCCGACTCCCCGACTTCGAATCTGACTTCGTAGTTTTGGCAAACAATTATATACGGAGGAAAAATGAGTGATTGCGATTCTTAGATATCGACTCCGATTCCGAGTCCTTTATCCCAAAATAAGTCCGACTCGACTCCGCAAACATGGGCAGAGTTACTTACTCTAAGGGAAATGACCGATTCCAAATCCGAATCTTTGAATGAATTGCCTTCGGTTCCCGAATCTGACTCTTTTATCCCAAATGAGATTGACTACGACTCCGACTCCGCAGCCATGGTTTTAACTGTGAAATAATTTATGTTAATATGACTTGTTTTTATTTCTCTCTCAGAATTTAAAAAAATAATAATAATTTATGTATTCAGTTTTCGACGGATAAACTCGAAATCCTTTATGTTTCTACTAGCGGTACCCGCACGGCTTTGCCCGTTGTAGAAAAATTAAAAGGTCTTCTGGTTCGCTTGTATATTTACAAATAATGTATGGTGAATTTCTCGCCAATTGACTTGTGCCAATGTTACGGTTCCACGTTATGATAATTTTGTAACTTACTCGTCCATCATTTTGTTCTTTAAATTTTTATAGAAAAAGAACCACATCAAATTTTCAAAAAATCGCTTCGATGTGCACACCCCCATGCTGCAGACTAATTTTGTGCCAAATTTCATGAAAATCAGTCAAACGGTATAGGCGCTATGCGCGTCACAGAGATCCTGACAGACAGAGATCCGGACAGAGAGACTTTCAGCTTTATTATTAGTAAAGAGAAAGAGAAAGATGAAGATAAAGAAACTATTAAGATTTGCGCAGACGATTTTTTTTTTTTTTTTTTTTTTGACATTGAAAATTATTTTTTTAACTTGACATTTTATTGTTTTTATGTATTTTGGAAAGTACTTTAATTCATTTAAAAAATTATCTTTTGGCAACTGAGTAAAAACAAACTTTTTTTATGATATGATGTTTATATGAGCTCATATTTTTTTTTTGTTTTCTTTTTGAAAGCGGTTAAATATTTTTTTAATAGAAAAAAAATGTATTAGCTGCTTGGTTTAAGCGGCGCTGATATTTTATTTGTTCGTCTATTTGTTTATTTTTTATGCTTCTAATTTTTTAGATGAGTGAGGCATATTTCATTCCTAGAAATCGACTTAAAATATTTAAAAAATATGTTTGAAACAATTTGCGATTTTAGCTATTTTTGAGAACATTTGTCAGATACTAGAAAGTAGATTTTGGTATACGGGAAAGTTGGCTCGTTTAGTTTTAGATGGAACTAAATAATAAACCTATTTTGTTTACACTCATTTGTCTCATGAATAATTTCTCTCATAATCGAACAGAAAATATTTCATAACATTTTTTTTTCCTCATAAAAAAAAGAAGTTAACTTTTTCCACCTTTTTTTGGAGGTGCAAAATTACTGCCAAAATAGACAAATAATGCTTCGATACAAGTTTTGTTTTTAAAATATTGTTCTTTCTTACTTTATATACCGTAATTTTCAGAACAAATTTCCAACTTGTTCACTTAAAAAAATGAAGTTATCTAACTATTTCACTTTGCCCCACATTCCCCTACTAGTGGCCCTGGTTGGTACTGTTGTAGACCATAATTTAGAAAAAAAATAATAATGAAAGCCTACATAGGAAGTTATCTTTAAATGCTTTCTACTCAAAACTTGAAAATGTCCTGTTACATCCCTTTACCTCTCAGTGCCTCAAATGATAAATTAATAAGGGTTCGTTAATATAGCACTTTATAGTAATTTATAACGTCTTCGTTTTACCTGTTCGTAACGCAGAACCAGCTCAGAAAAAAAAACTTTGTGTGAGAAAAGAAAAATAAAATTTTTAGCATGAAATCAAACAGAAGCAGACAGATGGAAAAGGCAGACCAAAAATACGAAAACCTAACGTAACAATCACTAAAAGAGACGAGAAACTAGCTAAAAGAAACTCAACTTCCAATCTTCTGATTCTGTAGTTTTCATTCATTCATTTGAAGTTCCCTCGGATGACACTGATGACGTTTTAGACCTGGATAACCTTCTTAGTAAAGAATGTTTGATATTAAATGGAGAAAGAAAACTGAATTGTGGTTCTACGTTATCTGAATTCTTTTCGCTTGTATTGGACTTGAGAAAATCCAAACTATATTTTTTTCTTCTTACTACTCTTCTTTAGTTGAAGCGTGTGTGTATAGGAAAAAATTCTAAAATAAATATATAGATTATTATATATTAACTTGGCACACACATATATGCGAAAGTCGATCTTGAAATAAGTTTCCCATCAATTTTACAAATAGACAAACATTTTTTTTTCTCAAAGAAATTTACATCGTTGGGAAGATAAAACTTTCTTCTATTTTCTACTGAATCGCAATCTTTTTCCACACATTTTTGTTGACGGTGCTCCAATTTCTCTCTGTATCCCAATATCATAGAACTCCGTCGCCAAGCATCTGATGAAACGTTTTGCCTCTTCTTTCACTTCATCGTCACTACGAAAGCGTTGGCCACTCAAGTGTTCCTTTAAGTTGAGGAACAAATGATAATCACCAGGCGCGAGGTCCGGTCGTTAAGGTGGGTGGGGCATAACATTCTACCCTTAGTCTGTCAAAACTTCCTGGGTTTTGTGCATTGTCTTGAAGCAGCGTTACATCGGATACAGAAATTGGAGCACAGTCTTTCAAAATGTTTAGAAAAATCTTCGGATTATGTAGACAAATAGAGGAAAGTTTGATATTTCCAACGATGTAAATTTCTATGAGCATAAAATTTTTTTGTATATTTGAAAAATTAATGGGAATCTTATTTCTTTATCTACCCATATATATATATATATATATATATATATATATATATATATCAAATATGATGAATATAAACTATATGAAGAATATAAACTAAATCTTCTTGTCCTGAATATATTCAGAAAGAAAACATGTTTTGGAATATTCATTATATAAAACAGAATTAATTGCACTTAAGGATGGATGGTCATGATAAAAAAAACTTAGTTATCTCACTTTCGAAATCCTTACACAAATCCCTTTAGCAAACTTTGTAATCATTCCTTCATTTCCCAAATATATTAGAAATAAATTCTGTATTTCTCGTACCGTAATGTAACTTTAATGGAATTCATCACGTTCGTTTCCTTCCGTAATCTTTCCGGGCTTGATGCATAAGAATCAACAAAATTCTGCAGGTTGACAGTAGATGGATGGCAAAGATTTAAACACGCAAATATTCTCTGTCACGTTTCCTCGAGATTAGAATAGAGAATAATAAATGATAACAGATATCGATTCACGCAGATAGTGCTAAGTTGAGCTAAACTTGGAAACATCTGGAAAAACAATGCTACATTGTCTTATATTTAGTAATACCAAAAATCTTAAGTAGTTTACAGGATTTTAAATTTGCTTACGTGAACCATTAACTCTTATTGAGGGGTGTCTGAAACCCAAGAAGAATTATTTTGTTTTGCATGTAAAATATGTTTTGTAATGTTTACATAAGAGTATTTATATATAAATGTAGGATCTAGTACTAAAGAAAGTAAGGCAAAGGTTGTTGGTGTTCCTAAAGTAGATCACCTTCCAAAATTATACTTAGTTTTTTTTTCCATCACAAAACGGTTGTGCTGCATTGTAAAACATGCATCTGATGTGTAAATATTAGAATTTGTCTTGGTCGATATCCATTGTATGCAGCGATTTCTGTTTTGAATAGCAGTTTTAATTTCCAGATTGAAATTAATGTTTTATTTTCATTTTAGAATCTTAGAACTACTGACTGAAACATTTTTGAAAGATTACTTTTTTTCCTGTCATGACATTCACTTTAACTAACTTTAACTCTACTAAGTTTAACGGTTGATTAATTGTATGCCTTGTGCAAAGTGTAACCATATGCATATTCCTAGGGGGATAACTTTAGAAGATACAACTTTAAAACACATGTAGTAAGTTAAGTTTCAGTGCTCCACTGCATTATATCAGTTTTAATATCGCAGGTTGTTCTTCTACCATTTTTTATAAAACGTTTCAGAAAAAAATAACGCCTTGACAGCTCATGATCGAAAAAACTGTTCATTAATTCTTTTGTGTTTTTTTTTTCATTTAAAATTTTATTGTATTTTAATTGATTTCGTTGAAGCGTTTATAATTTTATATTACTAATGGACCATTCCTGCGTCACTTACGGGACAATTCGACACGATAATATCACCAACAATTTGTTATAGATATTAATATTTTACCTAAACAGGAGTAAGCGCATTTTTAATCCTCATATATGATACAAAAATACTCCTGACACAGTTTAATTTTTATTAAATATGTTTGTTACTTAAAATGAAAGTTATTTGAGCGGGACATCCAAAGTCAACTTCTGTAGTTTTCTGTATGCATTACTAAATATTTTTTCCCTTTAAAAATAGAAATGATGAACTAAATTGTAGGTTTTTAAAGCTAAGGTGCCATCGTTAACCCATTAAGCGCCAAGTCTCCCATTTTGGGACCTTCAATTAAGATTTTTTTCTTCATCAAGTAATTAAGATATCATTTTGAAATTTTTTAATAAGAATGATAGAGAACCAAACTTTACTGGTATTTTTTTCAAAAAGGTTTGGAATGTAAATTCTTTTTTGAAAAATTTTTAAATATTGCGAAAATTTCTTGTTTTTGCATTACACGGGGAAAAAAATTCCCTAAAAATAATAAATGCAAATGCAGGAAATTAGGAACATGGAATATGAAGCTCAATAGACCTTTGTTCAAATCACAACAAACAGGGGTCAAGAAAAATAATTTAAAGTAGTTTTAGAGGACTTTATTTACTGAAGTCCCAAAATGGGAGACTTGGCGTGTTGTGATTAGCAGAGCAAGTCATGCCTAGTAGAAATCGTCTTCACCCATTGTGCATGAATGAACTCTCCCCTTTTTTCCCACAGCCCCCTTTGTAGTTTCTCATTGTAAACACTCTTTTGTTGTTCAAGGTCAAGAGCAGGTCCTTTTATCAAAACAAGTAACATTCCATTCGTTTAGAAGAAAGTTCTGAAAAAACAGGGGTGCCAATCCTCCCTAAGGAGGATAACGCATCTCTCTGAATTTCTACAAATCACGAAGACGATTTCCGTAAAATCAGTTCAAATTCCCTTTAAAACTATTCCTCCCCGCTCCATAAAAATATTTTGTAGCTCAGTCAGCTCCATGCTCCCCTCCCCCTTGAGGGCGCTCCCCCTTCAATTAGGGAGGTTGAATTTCAATAGAGAAATTTCTTCACCTTTTTTTTTTTTTGAAATCAAAAACGTAGTAAGAATTTTTGACTTTGCTCCGAGCTTTAAACACTATTAAAATAATATATTTTAGCTTAAAACAAGAAGATGAGTGCAGTATCCCTTGTTTGTGAATCGCCAAATTCTTTTTAGATAGTTGAGAAAAAAAACACTTTAATCGAAATCGTTTAGATCACAGATAATGCGATAACTGTCTCACTTTACATTTTTACCATTTATCGTAATTTGTTGGATGAAATCGGAGAAACTATGATCTTTGATAATTCCTCAATGCGAAGCATGCTAGACATTTATCTCTAAAAACATTATGATGATGAATAAATCATGTCATCAAACATGTTGTGAAGCAACTGAAATGTTGACTGCAAAAAAACCCTTGCCTATAATAACACAATTACACCATCAGGGAGCCCAAAAATATCTTAGTTCCATTTTATAAGATACATTTTATATAGTGCTTCATGTCATTGTCATTTACCATTGCTTGATCCCCTTACATGGTTAATAGAAAAAAGCTACCTCTTCTCTTTTTGTGTATTAAAATCTTAAGGCTTTTTGCTAAAAAGTAGTAAAATGTGTGGGAAAAGTTCCGTTTTGTACAAAAATGTATAAGAAGAAGGAATGCAACAGGAATGAAAACCAGACACGGAGTGATGTACGGGCAAAGGGGGGGGGGGAGACGTTCTTAAGGGCCCCAACGGCTCAAGAAATTGAAAATAACTAGCATACTAATACTTATTAATGTTGCAAATATACACTGCTAGCCTCTGGGGCTGGCCTCCACAGCTTTTGTTGCAAGGGGGCCCAAAATGTATAGCTTTGGATGTCATGAAAACTTAAAAGTTCTACATTTTAATGCTTGAATATGTTAAATATGTACATAAAGTACCAATACCTAGCCATATTAATTACATAAAAACGATTTTAGGGCTTTCTAATTGGATTTAGCCAGAAATTATTCAAGTATCAACATAGTGGCAGGAATATGTATTTTGTCGCCATTAAACGCCAAGTCTCCCATTTTGGGACCATACCATATCTCCTAACCTAATAAATATTTTTGCGAAATTTCAGCTACATATGATTAGAGATGTGTATTGAATGTCAAAACACATGAAAACTTAAGTATTTTCAATGTGGTTCATATAGCGGCGCTTAATGGGTTAAGGAAACATATCTCATTTGCTGAGAAATGATAATTTAAACAGCTAAAAACAACAATATATATAGACATTCTACTGAAAACGTTCATTTTTTCCCCTCCGTGACGGTTTCTACATTTCATAAAAAAGAAATAAATTTAAAAGGTAATGAGGAAATTTTTGCTTAAGAAGTTACACGTATGCGTTTGAGATTTCCTGAACGACAAAATTTTGCTCGCGCCAAAATAAGTGTTTTCCATGGAATATCCCTAGTTTAGAAGTGAAAAGAGTTTATGGAAGTTTTTACTCGACTGCGCGTGCGCGACGCAAAAGAGGGTAATGTGTGTCTATGAATGTATGTTTGCTCATATGTGGCGTTGTAGGGGCTAAACGCCTTGGCCAATTATAAAAATTCTTACGTGAATGGATTTGTCTTAACCTTGGTAGTGTCACTAAACACGTGACAGTAATCAAAGTTCACCATATCAACAACCAGTTGCCATTTTGTCAGTTCGGGCTCGTGTAGCACGCTACCTGCGTGCGACAAATGCAGGTTGTTTTCACTTCCTGAGTTTTTTGTTTACTAAGTTCACTAATTGGGGCCTCAGTGGCTGAGTGTTCTAAGCGATTGCTTCTCATTCTTAGGCGGTGGGTTCGACTCCCACCTTCGCTCCGCATGTACTTTCCCCTCTTGCTGATGTAAATTCTATCATTTTTTGTTTATATGTATTCTGTCTGCACTGTAATAAAAAACATATCATGCGTGAGGGAGGCAAGACACTCGGATTGTGGTTCTCATCAAAATAAACCTGTGTAATAATCAACAAAAGATAGGAAGTCTACTAATTCGATTTTCATCTTTAACTATTGTCGTGATTCAGGGAACTGAGTTTCACGACGTGTACTTCTTGACAGGTTTTTTTTTAGTTTTGCGAGAAAGATATGACTGATGACGTTTCCTAGCTCGCGTCATCATGAGTTATACAGGCTGTTTATATAGCTGTGCTGTGGTTGACTTAATTTAGTGCATTTTTGCTGAAGGTCAAGCATATGTAGCTTTTAGGTCCCTAGAGGGACTAATTACAAGTATTTTAAACCATCGCAAAATACTTAATAAACCTCACGATACAAACTCTCTCAATAAAATGACAAGATTGCGATATGTACCGTCGTCTAATCATAATAACTAAGTCAATGAAAATTAAATAAATAGTGTAAAATAAAAAAAAACAAATAAAAACTAAAAAAACCCGACTGCGTAAAAACAAAAAAAAAATAATAATAAAAAGAAAAATGTATAAGCCCGATAATTTAGAATGTTGTTAAGTACTAATGAATAACTACACCAGTGAGATTATTTTATAATCGTACACAAATAAGACAAATCATAAATTCAAAAGCAGAATAGAAGAATCAACAGTCGGGGCCCATTTAAATTTTACGGGGTTCCTTGATTTAGAAATCAATGGGCTCCGATTGTTGATATTGTTAAATATTTTGAAAGCTGTTTTCGAAGAGTTAAAAGGTACGTAAAAAATAATCATTAATCTGAAAAACGATAACATTGAAAATTTTGAAAGCGAATTGAAAGCAACTGCATGTTACCTAGATTTTTTGTTTCGATGAGAAAGAGGAAAAGGGTGAATGTAAAAACTTTAAAAAATACTCCAAAGAGCCGTCAATAGCCAGGTGAATTGAATTTGAATGAGTTATTTAATTTGAATGTTGTTATGATCTTTGTTATAATGTGAAGTATTTAGAATTTGGTACAATATAAAAATAGTTTCAAACGATTTTATTTGGTAATAATATTAGTACTTATTTATTTATTTATTGAATTTCATGTTTTTTCGTTTTAGTTGGCAATGATTGAGACATTAATTACCTGGTTTCTTATTTACCGAATAAATGAATGCAACTGCAATATATTCCGATCACGGGCCGAAAACGATGAACATATAAACTTTTAATTTCATTTTCTTTTACAATTTTAATTAAAAACATATTCTTTGGCTTTTTTAGATAAAATTATAAATACAAAACTATATGCTTGAACATTTTCTCAAAACACTGATAAAATATATTTGCCAGTTTTTGTTCTTAAAATGTGAATCTTTTTAAGAATATGACTAGAAATACCGTTTTATTACATGCTTATTGTTGTCCTTCCAACCAAAAAAAAATTTTGCCAAGTTATGACCAGCGTTTTAATTAAATTGTATTATATAGATAATTTAGATTTTAAGCCGAATGCTAGTTCAACAAACAAGAAAAGTAAGGTCATTTCGTTTTTGATGAATCCATTCTTGCTTCTAAAATTTCCAAAGCATTATAAGAAACACAAACGTTTATTGCTATTGTAATCTCATACATCATACATAAATGTCAGATTTCAAAAAAATGCACAATAGGCCAAAAAAATAAGTCGCCGAATTTAATTTTAAAACATTATAATTCCTTCTTAAGACATGTTATGATTTTAAAGAACGCCTTATCTTTATCATGAGAAAATGTTTTTACTTATATATTGTTATATCCTCTAATGAAATCAAATAATGTCATTATAAGTCTCAAAGGTCCATTAGAGCAAACGAAGTTCGGAAAATGTTTTTTTTTTTCTGCTGGCTAGTTGCGTTGAAACATAATAAGGTTTTTAAAATGACCAAACGTGAGAAGAATGTTTTGGATAAAGTTATCTCTGCCTAGACAAAAATCAAGTCATAATCTTAAATTGTTGAAGTCTGAAGCTGAGATAGATAGCAAAAATTTATTAAATTAATAAATATCAGCAGAAGAAAACGCAGTTTGAAGATTAAAAAAGGGTTTAATTTTTAATAATCCTTCCATAATCTTTGTTCGCAATAAAAATAATGAGATAAAATAAGTGTATAAAATCTTGACTATAACGCTCAAAAACTGAAAATTTAATTGAATATCTTTATATTTGGGTTAATTCTAAGGCAACCATTAAAATTAAATTTAAAAACTTCAGACAAAAAATAAGTGGTATACAGCTTTGCACAAATTGCTTTTACCATACCAAATATATTTTATTTTCTTTGAGGTTTAATTTTAACGGCTGCGTTGAAATTAACCTAAATATAAAAGTATTAACTGCAATTCTTGAGCGTTGAAATCGATAAATCATATCTACAGGGTGTTCCGTTTTAACTTGCAAGACCTTTATTTTCGCAATCGTTAATCTTAGACGTATACTTCTGATCACAAAAATTTTCAAAATCAGATGCTGAGCTAAGATATTGAAAGTTTGAAGTGAAAATGAAAATAAGTCAAAAATACAAAATTTAACTTTTTATACGGGCCCCAGGTCCCCTAACCTATATTTAGTGAAATAATTTTCATTTAAACTTAATTTCAACACAAATAGTCTGAAATTAGTACGACCAATAATCACGGAAGTATGAAACACAGCGTTTTGTTACGTACACTACTTTTCACTCACCGTTAATAACACCTTTAAGGGGAAAATATAGCGGTTAACAAGTGTTTAAAATTATATATGTGCATAGAGTGTGGTTTTTCAAATTTTTTGGGGGTTTGTAGTGTGTTTTTACGTTATCACGGCATAACATTTGCTTTTATTTTTGAATAGCAATGATAAATATAAATACCCTGTTTTTCCTATTTTGACGACCTGTCATTCTTTTGTAAGGGCGATAAGTTCCAATCTCATCTTCTGTATGGTCCATTAAAGCTTTGAACAGGAATAAATCCTTCAGTTTTTTGTGTCAGTAATAGTTAGTTTCTTTAAATATTAGATGATCTAGGATCCGTGTAAAAAGCTAAATTTTGTATTTTTGATCTTTTATTTTTGTTTCAAACTTTCTATTTCTTAGCTCTGCATCTGATTTTGAACATTTTTGGAATTGGAAATATACATCTGGAACTAACGGTTGCGAAAATTAAGGTCTTGCAGGTTAAAACAGAACACCCTATATATTGTTCATACTTTTTAATGCGAACTAATCTTATGGAAATGATCTTTAGAAATAAACACATTTTTTATAATCTATTTCACAGGTTTGCTGCTTTGTAATTTAGTTGAGATAAAACGTTTTTAAATTTAAAACATATTTACATGGTTCTTATCCTTATTCAAAACGAAACAAAAGAAAAGCGGAAAAATATTGAATTTCGTTTTAAAAATAATTGCCTTGCGCATAAGGAGTTAATATCATATATTTAAAGTTAATGTGTTCTATATATTACAAGCTCGTATGCTCGAATTTTTAAAAACGTTTTGAACACGTATATAATAAAAAACAAAAGCCTTTAATAAAAGCTTTTAACTTGATGACTTGACTTAAAATCTTCGAAGAAGATTCGAAAAGTTGAAAAGTTAAAAACACCAAAAATCTTTTCAAAAAAGGCATGTTGAAGTTTAGCCCTGAAAGTAGTTTGTTAAAATCATTTACACAATTAAATTTAGAATTACTATTTTTCCGTTGTTTGTGACAAAAAGCAGCAAATAAAAGTAATCGGTGGTCATACTTAATACTATTTTTCTTTGTTTTTGGCAGCGACTGAAAAGCGATTATTGGCAGGCCTTATGACAGAGGAAGTAACTTAAAAAAAAAGTACTTAATGTAATTAAAAATTAACATGTAGTTTGAAAAGGAAAGCCCAATCGTACCTAACTCATTAATACAACATCCGTTGTTCGCATGAATTCGAATATAATGAATTAAAAGCAATCAGAGCTCAGAGTCGCTTTTTTATTTGATTAATTCTAGCTTTAAGCTTTACATTTTAAAACATTAAAATAGACAAATCAAATACAACATTTCAAATTTATTTTTATTTAATTTAGAAATCATTTGAAAAACATTAAAAGCAAGAAGAAAAACTTGTCTTGAAGATAAATTTTTGTTGTGTAAAAAAATTTGCTTTCTATTGAAATAAAAAATTATCTTATCATTTTATGCTTTTAAGATACACCGTGTCACAAAAAATATGCATATGAAATTAAGCTATAAAAAAGAAAGTCGACAGAAATGTAGTCTAGTAAGAGAAATGCAACTGATTTAAGTTTCTTCACCGGTGAGAACGTCACTTACATTGGTTCGACGCTCCTTAACACATTGCAGACATCTGGTGATATCAAGAAAAAGCAATCAAACTGAATATAAGCAAAACAGTATTTCCTAGTCACTGACGCAGTACAGTACTTAATACACAGTGAAACCTGTGTAAGTTGAACACATGCAGTGCATGCCTTTAGTGGTCAACTTAAAAAATTGCTCAACTTATGGATGTTGATATGTATGATCCAGGATTAATTCTGTACCTCACAATAGCGGTCAACCTAGACAGGTGGTCAAATTACAAAAGTGGTCTACTTTACAGGTTTTTCTGTAGGTAAGAAATTTAAATCACCGCACAAACTGCACATATGAAAGTGCCTTTTATTACAATTAAATCTACAAACGCATATTAAGTGTATAACTTGCAAACCTTTCTACAAAAACTGTCGCATTTTCAAGTTAAATACAATATTAAATAATAATGTAGCATAACCACAAATTTGTTATCCATTACCGAAAAAAATATGAAGCTTAGTGTTGTCTTTAAATCCTAACGTAATCCTAAAAAAAAATATTTATTTATTAAATAATCTTTTTTTTAACCATTAAGTCAGTCAATGATCGTTGTTATTTGGGTCGTTGGATATGAGTTTGTATACCATGGCAAAATATTTTTTATTATTGAAATGTTATGCATGTTTTGTAAGTTTTATCGTAGCATTAGTTTTAATGAAATAATTTGCAACCTAGGAAAAATGAGAGAGAAATGTGACTGATGATAAAAAACCAACGTTGACACATTGAAATCTTGAATGAATTGTTTTCCTATTATTTGTTAAGACGTTATGTGTAGCTCCTTACAATTGCATCAAACTACAAACCCGGTTCGAAGACTAATGCGAGCTCATACATTTAAAAAAAATCTTGGACATAATTGCGTCTTGGTAGCAGTACAGGCATTGACGCATTCAACAAAGAATATCTAAAATCACATTCGTTGAATTCTGGACGGAATATTCTGACATTACTTTGGAGTATAATAAGGTTTTCAAAATGCCGAACGTGAGAAGAATTTTAGTGACGTTACTTTTTAAGGTCTAGAGTAACAGTAAATGTGGGCATGCATTTTTTAACGTATGAAACCAGAGCAAAATATATGTTGCGCGTAGAAAAAATGAACAAAACTGCTGGAGAATTAAATATGTACAGCAATCAAGTTCGGATTTAGTTTTGAATATGCAAAGATCAGGTTTTAAATAATTTTAACTATGTGCAAGCAAATATTACGCTAAAATCAACATGCATAATTGAAGCATTCAAAATCAAAGCAGTGTAAGTGCTAAAACTAAAACGGTGAACAGAAGAAATGACAGCAGAAACTCTCATATCGTCGCCTCAAAGCAACAGTAAGATATCATAGGGTTCGTGAAATACACCGCCAGCTCAATCATTTCCAGTCGAGGACTGCAGTTTCGTGCTTATTAGCACTCATCAGCCCGGCATAGGAAAGTGACTGAGCTGGAGATGGAAAACCTCTTAAGGAAGCCAAGAGTGCCAAACAAACTGGTAGCTAATATAGAATTAGCAGGCCAGACGAGTGACCGAAGCAGTGGTTCGGTTCAACTCGAAGATTGAACAAGAGGCAAGTTATATTCAGTAAATTACCGCCCATTAGCCAGGGCTAAAGCAAAAATACGTAAAATACACCGCCAGCTCAGTCATTTCCAGCCGAGGACTGCAGTTTCGTGCTTATTAGCACTCATCAACCCGGCATAGGAAAGTGACTGAGATGGAGTTACTGAATATACCTTGTCTCGCGGTCAATCTTCGAGTTTAACCGAACTACTGCTTCGGTCACTCGTCTGGTCTGCTAATTCTATATTAGCTACCAGTTTGTTTCGCACTCTTGGCTTCCTTAAGAGGTTTTCCATCTCCAGCTCAGTCACTTTCCTATGCCGGGCTGATGAGTGCTAATAAGCACGAAACTGCAGTCCTCGGCTGGAAATGACTGAGCTGGCGGTGTATTTCACGTATTTTTGCTTTAGCCCTGGCTAATGGGCGGTAATTTACTGAATATATCATAGGGTTATTTCTGGGATTAGATATTTTACTGTTGTTCTGAGGTGACGATATGTTTTTGGTCAAGATATTTTACTAATAGTTATGGCAAATGTCGCTATGCGTCATGATTTAGGAAAATGTTAATGAAAGTTTTATTTGCGATTAAAAACATTTGCACACGGTTTGCACAATTCTATAAAAATTCCCTTTGCTTCTTACTTTCTCAGTTAAAAAAAAAAAGGAAATTGTAAGTGGTTATTAACAAACTGAATTTAAGAAACACGCATCAACGATTTTACTTTAATGGATATTGGAGGGGGAAAATTCAGTATCTCTTTAATTTCATTAGAAATTTAACCACCTAGTTTGACAATCTGTTAAATCATTGAACTTTGGAAGATAAGCTGCTTATCAAAATAATAGGTATTTAGTGTTCAAATGTCTAAAATTTCTACAGACTAAAAGTTAATTTTGCATAAAATATAAACTCCAAGCCGAACTAAAGATTTAAAGAACAAAATGCAGTCACTTTTAATTATTCACTGTAGCCTCTCAAAATTAACGCCATTTCAAACATGATTATCTTAAATTAAACTACAGTTTAAGCATACCCTAAGTGGTCTAAAAGCAGCGTATCCTCTGAATCAATCAAATTAAAATTTAACGCATGAGTGTTTAAGGGCATGCGCTGAAGATTCTAATGCTTTTAAATCCTGTAGTGCTGGCGATTTTAAATACAAGGAAATAACTTCAAAATGTTCGAAAGGCCATACCCACCTTTTGCTTTTTTATCGTTTTGAGAACTTCGAATAATGTTGAGTTGATTGGCCTGTTGTAAAAACTACAGCCGTAAGGCACTTTCAAAGAGCATTGTAAAGGACTATTGAAAAGCAAGAGAGGTAAATTCTTGACTAACTTTGCATAATTTACCTGTCAGATGCTTAAATTTGCGTATGAGCGATTTTCGCCTCGGGCCAATAGTTACATCGCCATTTGGTTTTTCTCTACATTGACCAATTTGCTAGTAGAAACTTTTGAAGTTGTCGTATTAAAATTATCTCACTGTAACCATAACTTTGTACAGTGGGCACTCCTTTGTAAAAAAATAATCACAACCACCAGCGCAAACTATCAAACAAAATTGTATGAAATTTTACTTTCATTTCGGATCAACGGATAAGCAGCTGAAGTTTCATACAAGGGGAAGTTTATCTTGTTCCAGATTGTACAGATTATCTTTTTTTAATTTTTTGATAATAATTATGATAGGGCCTTATACATGTCATTTCGTATCAGAATAGTTATTCAAACTACTAGTACCGTTTAAAGGCAAAGTTCGAACCAATTGTGTATTGAATCGATTTGTTTATTTCTTAACGTTTCAATCCCATCATATAGAATGAAAGGTTTTTTGAAGTGACATCTTCTTTAGGCACGTTGAGAATTTTTGAGTTGGGGAAAAAACATTCATTTGGCAACACCGTCACCTAACCTCACCTACATTTGGAAAACAACTCAGGCACGGCTTCTCAAAGTTCCTTTAATACGTTGCTTTCATTGGGAACCGCGATCCTCAGTAGCGCTGTCAGCTGCGCATGAGTCTCGTAATAAGAAATTTCACTTTTGTTATCCATAAGCTTTTGATTTTTTTTTTCAAAATGATCCCCGAATTATCTAGCAAGCCTCAAATTCGAATTTTGTGGCAAACTGGTCGCTCTCACGGCATGTCAGCTAAAGAGGGGTTATTCAGTAAATTTATTACGGGGAAAGTCCAGTACTCAACACACTGGGCTCAAATTTCGTAGGAAGAGTGACAAGTTTAATTGTTAACTCATTACCCGAATGTAAGCGGAAGAAACACATAAATAGAAATAGCTAACTTGTAGATTAAAAATAGCAGGAATTGAGAAAATTCACACAACTAAATGTTGTAATAACTTTTATGTAACAAAAAAAGTAGAGTCAGTTACTTAGAATTCATATAACTGTTATGGAGGAAAATGTGAGATCACACAACTTTAAAAACGCAATAATATTATAACTTAAAGCCATAATGACGCCTACACAAGGGTTTGAAAACACGCCGATCTCTCAGAATGTCTTCTGTACGTTGCCTAGTTTTCATTCACAAAAACTTAGTTTCAAAGATCGCCACAAGTACGGTAACGAGGTTTGTTTCGTTTACCACAAGTGACCCTGCTTCTTTTTAGTTCATGAGTTTCGATATCCAGTTTCAGCTTCTTAAGAAATTGCATGTAAACTTTTTTTTTTGCATTCGTAAGTTTTCCATAAAGCATCTTGTTTCACCAAAGTACAATTCACCATAATTTTCCATTTGCGAAAAAAAGTACCATAAACAAATATATTTTAGCAGCATAACATCTCTGATGGAAACTCAAAAATTAAACCTAAAATACATTACTTTTATTTATGGATAACTTCATTCCTCATTTGTTAAATTCGACTTACTTATCGAATTGACAATTCAAATTTAACGCAATATTTAAAATCGTTCTAGTGAGAGAAACGTTTCGCTAAGGGTTCAAAGATGGGACACGGCTCGATAATAACTCATCGTCCAATATTTATGCGACTTAATTAGCATAATTTTTGTGAGTCTTAAGTATATTCCCTCTCATCCTTATTTATAGGGGTATAAGGTATAATATTCCTCTTGACATCAAAATTTATTCGTCGAAATATTGTGAAATATAGATCTTATGACTAGAATAAATATTCTAGATAATATTTAATGATGAGTGCTTTTGAAATTCACACAAAATGTTGAAGCAATTTGAAGCGAAGAATATGCTTTGACGAAATTGTTGTATAATAAATTTGGTTTATTGATCACGATTTTTACTTATTAGTTGCTATATTTTTAACTTTTATTTATTTATTTTTTTTTTGAGCAATCATGAATTGCTTATTGTTCTCACTTGACCGTTTTAGGAGTCCGTCTGTCCGTCCTTTGATTTTATTTTTGCCCCTATCTCCCTCTGTAGCAGCACCGTCGACCGGCTCCCCGATACTGCTCCACCAGCAAGCTGCTGGGAAGTGGAGTCCATATCCTTCACACACACACAATCACACGCCTGCACACACACAATCACACGCCTGCACACACACACAATCACACGCCTGCACACACACAATCGCACGCCTGCACACACACAATCACACGCCTGCACACACACAATCACACGCCTGCACACACACAATCACACGCCTGCACACACACAATCACACGCCTGCACACACACAATCACACGCCTGCACACACACACAATCACACGCCTGCACACACACACACAATCACACGCCTGCAAACACACACAATCACACGCCTGCAAACACACACAATCACACGCCTGCACACACACACAATCACACGCCTGCAAACACGCACACACAATCACACGCCAGCACACACACGCGCACACAACTCACTATGTCTGACCACACATACACAATCACACTCCTGCACACACAAACACACAATCACACGTCCACACACACACACACAATCACACGCCTGCACGCACACACACAATCACACGCCTGAGCATGTACACGCAATCACACGCCTGAACACGTAAACACAATCACACGCCTGAAAACGAACACACAATCACACGCCTGATCACATACTTGCAATCACACGTCTGCACACACACACACGTGCGCACACAACCACTCCTATGCACAAATGTACATGCCTGCATACCTAGTTCATTTTTTTTTCAAGAAATACACTCAGATGAGTTTTAAAATGGTTATCTTTAAGAAATAAACACTTTTAATTAAGTAATTTTTCTTTTGGGAAAAATTAATTTCAGAATAAACTGTAAACTGAATAGTTCTCAAATAGGTAAGTTCCCGAACTATAGTTTATTTGTTGAGAGACATCCAATTTCGAGAACGATCGTAGACAATGTTATAATCCAATGATGTTCGTGAATGCTCCCACCCTTCTTAGTACTTATAGTACCGTGGGAGTACAATAGTCAGAGTATGAGTATAGGCTTAGCTTTAGAGGTTAAATATGCACTCGTTCTTACTTAATGAAAATCTATGGGTTTTTTATTAAAAAATACAAACATTTAATTCATTTTAAAATACAGTTTGAAAAAATATGTGACGTAGTTATATATTAAAGGTGGAAAAGCATAATTTTGTTCTGCCAAATCGTAAGTTTTGTATGCAAATTATTTGGTTAGGTAACAACAATATATTTTTCGAAATGACAGGCTTTTTTAATTTTCGTTTCATATGCACGCTATAAGCTTTTTTTTTTTTTTCGTAAATCATCAAACCGAATAAAAGTTTAATCTTTGGCAGAAGAAGAAATGAGCGTGTTGTTCCATTCGAATAATCAGAAGGTGAACTACACGTGCATGAAAATGAGGGCTCTAAATGCCTCGAAAAGTGCAATGAAAAGTCGGAAAATGTGATTGGAAAAAATGTGCATTATAATGAAACAGAAAATTTGATTGTATGCAGCATATGGTACAATGAATCGTGTTCTACATTTGAACTCGAATGTGCAGTTTATAGAAGGGGGAAGTATTCCTTAAAAAGTAAAGGGAACACTAGAAATCATTAAAAAATAATGTTATTTGGATGTATATGCAATATATTCTCTACTGTATTTTATTGCAATAAATCAGAACTGATTGAAGGACGCTGCATTGATTTCTCATAAGCATCTAACCCTAAACGTATCGGTCTTCATAGCCCAAAATTGGGGTAAAATGTGGTAAAAAAGCACATGCAAATTAATTGTTCTGTCGGTGAAGAAATGTTTAAAAGCTTAATTATTAAGTTTTACTAATCACAAAAGTACATACGTTGCTTATGAAAATAAAACCAATGTGGTATTGATGTAAAAATAAAAAAAACCTAATTTGTCTTTCCTCAATATACCCGACTAAATTAAAACATTGGAAATTCATCAATCAGTTTCTAGTTAATTGTTTTTAACGCAGTATTTCAATAATGTTATCTTGTTTTATAAAGATATGCATTTACTCCGTACTAAGGATGGAGTTAAATATTACCATACTTAGGTGTAATACTCGTTGTAACCCACAGGCATAGTACAGTAGAATGAAGAAAACTGTTTCATTGCTAGCAAATAAAATAAAAAATTATGTAAAAGGACATCAGATTTGTTATTTAATGTTTCTATAAGAATTGATATCATTGTCAAGGTGCATTTTAAACTAGTCTTTCTGTTTTGTTTTAAACGCAAATAACATTTTGAAAGTTAATAATGTTTTTATTTATAAATTACGTTTTATATTTTCTATGCTTTTATGAGTGTTTACCAAAGAAGGAATGACAAAAAGAAAATCAAACACCCAAGGATTTTTTTATGTATTCATTTATTTGAAAATCATTATAAAAATATTATTATAAAAGCAAAGTAAAAAACAGCGACATAATTAATTCAAACCAACAACTTACTAGAAGCCATCAAGCTAGGTAATACGTACTTTATGTATTTCACTATCGTCTTTTTCTTTCGAAAGTGAATACTTCTCAATATCAAAATTACCAGTTTTATTACTTCCTGAGAATAAAGATCACATTCAATAAATCACGTGGTCCTTTACTTTATTGTATTTATAATACTTACTGGTAAATGTTTTATATCTTCCGAATTACTTTTCGAACCAACAACTAAAACTCTTCTTCGAATGCCAGCGAAGATAATGTCCACAGATTCTTTCTCAACGGGAAAGCATGAAAGCTTAATAGAAGAGATAAGCCCACACTAAATCCCGTTTACCTCTTTCATGTGAGGGATAAATAATTCACTACATCACTATAGGATGAATTCCTGACCAAAAATAAATTAAATAAGAAGTGGTAGAGTAACATAAAAGGTAACAGGTACACAAAGTTTGTTGTTTTATTATTTTTAGTTTGCTAAGTTTCTGTTTTTTTTTTTTTTTTTGGTTTTGTTTTTTTTTGTGTTGTGAAAGCATTAGAAGCAGTTGTTTAGCATTATTTCAAACTAATGTTTGATTTAAAACGTTTTTCAAACTTCAGAATGCGTTTTTATATAAAGTAAGATTCCATATATCCTGCTTATGTCGCTATCATAATCATTAAAAAAAATGTGTTTTCTAATTCGAAACTTCCCACCTTTCAGCATTGATCGCTAAAAGGTTAGCATTAAGTCTTAAGAAATACCGTACCGTGCTACATGACACAATATAACTTGTAAGATAATACAGTACTCTGCTAGGTAGAACATTAAAACTTGTAACCTCTTTCGTTGTTCCATAAGATCATGTTCCATTACTGCACATAATGGAACATCATCTTATTACTCCATTATGTACAGTACTGCGCTACATAATGGAACAATATAACTTGTAAGATAACTAACTAATACGATCTTAAGAAAGTTATGTAGATTAAGGGATAAGCAAAACTGAGTGTTATTTTACCTTTACTAGATTTAGAAATACAGTATTACATGAAGGAAAGACTTAGGAATACAATACTTACGTTGTTTCATACAATACTACATGAAACAACATGATTAGTATGACAATTAACTAACACGATCTTAAATTCGCAACGTAGATTAAGTTCTAAAGAACACTGAGTGTTATTTTACCTTTTTCTAGTAAATTTTACTATTATACATAATTATTATTGAAAAACGCTGATTAGTTTAATGAACGGTTGTGTGCAATCAAAACTGTTGAAATAACACGTTTTAGTTTATATCAGGAGCCAATGTGCATCTGATTAATCTGAAAAAAAAAAAACATTGTTAGGGAGATAGTTCAAATTCTGGTGCCTATATTTATTTTTAAAAAATACTGATGGCAAAAGCTATACCAATGGTTTAATGTTTTTTTTAAATGTTTTTCAAAATGAAAATTTGTGAGAACATTTTTAGGGATTAACTTCTTAAGAAACTACACATACTTAAATAATTAATTGCGAGCTTCCTATGGCCGTTCTTCCTAAAGAATTATAGTAAGATTAAAAATTAGAGCGTAAAAAATAGTTTTAAAAATTAAGATCGATTTTTTTTTTCAAATGAACGGTTTGAAAAAAATATATCGTCTGAAAGAAGTAATAAATCGTAGGCAAGCAGCAAAGATATTTTTCATGTTTTCTCATCAAAGATTTATTGCGTTCTACAGATAAAATATCATTTGTAGAAGAACGAATCATCCTTCAAAGACGAGAAGCAAGAAACAGAGGGCTAGTACCTTTTCCATAGATCACCTTTATGGCATTTTTTAAAATCATTAAACTGAAAAATACTGAATTATTGGCTTAAAATATTTATAGGTTTGGTAAAACATTCGGTAGCATTTAAAATATTAAAAGAAAAGTCTAAAGACACATTGCACACGAACTTAACGTTTTTTCATATAAAAATAAATGTTGAAAATTACTCAAATTACTATAAATTTCACGTATGAATCGCATCATTGCGTGTAAGTCGTATTATCCACGATTGTTATTTCATTTTTCATATTATACACATAATAGGACATTTAAAAATTTCCCTCCGCATAAGCTTTATACTTTTGACTTACACCTGTGAAATCAGTTTAATAAAAAAATTATTTTTCATTTTATAGCGCTTCATAAAAGTACATATCAGGCAAAAGTTCTACATAAGTAGATGCAATTTAAGACAAAATGCGTAACATTTCTAAAAAAAATGCTTTGTTTACATGAAAATGTAATTATTTATTCGACTCACTTGTAATAAATTTCAAAAAAAAAAGTGCTTTGTTCGTTTGACAGATTAGGTCAAATTCTTCCTGTATAGCAATGATTATAAACCTCAAGCTGCAAGCTGGCACATGTGATAAGCAATTCTTTTTTTAAATCTTTCTGACAGTTTTCGAAAACTTTTAAGACACGTTTCTAAAATGTTGCCTTGAGTTATAAATAGTACAATCTTTGATGGCTTCAATTGAAGCCATCTTCTAGCCAAAGGCTTCAGATGTATATTTCTACAGTTTGAATATTATTCGAAGCCACTCTCTTTTGTAAGTTTGAATGAAATGAGTAACGAAATTTGATGATTTCTTTAAAATATCACGAACAATTCAAAAGTATATTGTGAATTAATTATTACTTAAAATTTGGAAAAGAAAAAACTTTAAGATGCGCAAATGTAGCATTACTTTTAAGTTGAGTGTATAGATAGCAAAAAGCAAAATGCTTATTGGTTATAAGAAGAAAAAAAGAAAGAAAGCTAACACCCTAATGTTACTTTTAAAAACTGTTTCGAGTTTTTAAATGATAACTACTTAAATCATGTTTATTTTACATATAAACTTAAATTGTAAAGGAACTAATGACTCAAATTGCTATGGAGTCATACGTTTAAATCAGTTGTTTTCCATTAATTATCAAAACTGGATCAATAGCTTCTGGGACAAAAATTTTCTCTTGGAGTATTTAACTTAATACTTTTATCAATATATTCGTCTCTGAAACTGTTAGGTTGTTTTTCTTCTTAGAACGACAATGATGGAAGGTAGTGATCCATCATAGACACCCTTAAGGGAAAATTGTAATCTTAGATAACAACTTTCAAACAACCGCAATGTGTATTTCCTTTAAATTTAATTTTAATTTTATAGTGCAAAAATTTTTTTTTAATGTTGTGTTTGTTTGTTAAAAGGAAATCTACTTCATTATTTTCTAGTAAAAAAAGCAATTTTTATCGTTGAAATCTTCTGTATTAAATCGAAACATAGTTTGTTGGAAAGTTCTTAAAGGTTTTTGCAACGCATGTAACATTTTTAAGGAAGTTAATATAACAGTACTTCTTACATAAAATAATTTTTTGCTTCTTAAAGTTTTGTACTCATATCCATACGTTGAAATTTTAATCTTTCATTCTTTTTTTCAAAACAGCTTTCGGTGCATTTTGCTGCACCGTAAGAAACAAAAAACGTAAAACTCTTGCAATATACGGCAATTTACTTATCTTTGTTTTTTCATATGATTTTCATTGTAAAACTTAAGATTTTTTTTAAAAAAAAGCTCTTTGAAATATTATTTATCCTTTGTCACCTATGCGTCATCTGAAAGAGCTTTCTTGCCCTAAAGAATCCATTCTTCAAGATATTTGACTTGGTTTTGTGCTTTTTTTTTTAGTTTAAACCAAGGCTTCTTTTTATAAGTTTTAAGGACTTTATGCCATACTCAGTTAACGTGAATTGTTCCGATTTAACAGAAAGCTTACTTCGTTTTTTTCATTTCCCCTGTCTACGTTCTCTGAGAAGTAATGCGGTCCAGTATGACATAAAAGTAGTACCAGAACAAGAAATAACTTGAAAATTATCAAAACTTCAGTCATTAAGAAGTAAAGGATGTTATGTATCGATTTTATATCGCATCACTATTTTGTGATTATACATTTTAACTTAATGTTTGGCAACACCAGCGTTAGTACATTTAAGAAAGCATTCTTGTAAACAAATGTGTGTCCATTTTCTCTTGTGTTCGCGAGTGTTCTTTCAGTAAAGTGTTATTCAGATAGAGCATGTTCTATTGTACGCAGTAGTGCATTATTATTCCACAAGTTATTATAACGGAGAGCTAAAACAATGTTTCCTGATGGAAGATATGTATTGCAGATTGGCCGGAGTGAAGATTCGGTAAATCTGGCGGGTTGAAGGGTAACAATGCCCGCTGATCACTTTAATTCTATCACGTATAAATTATTGAATTTATTAAACGCAAGAAAACTATCTACTTTGGATTGTTATAAGCGCAACAAATGGCCCTGGATATTTTTTGATTTTTCAAAAACTAATAAGACGACGTAAATGACGTGATAGAGCACCCACCAGGTAGGATATAATATTTTTAACGACCTTTTGAGTTTAGTTTATACTTTGAGTTTCATATTCCTGGTATTCTTGATGAAGAAATCTAGTATTTATATACTAGTATTTTCTTACGAGAAGTGAAATCAAAGTTGAATTTATTTTTGTTTTTTTTTTTTATAATGAATGGAATGTATTTTACCTGCGACGTAATGCTTTATTAAACTCAGTTTCTTATGCAAAAATATTATTGTGGGATAGGTTGGGGGAAGTGGGTCAACACCCCCCCCCCCACTCTAAAACTGAAATATGGATGCATTTTTCAAACTTTTTTACACTGATCATGTCACATTTCATCACAATGATTGTTTTCTTTTTTTTGGGGGGGGGGTCGTGGAATTTTTTTTTAGGTCATAGCATTTAGCCAAAAACAAATTCTGATAAATATTTTTTTGCGAGTTTAAGCAAGATATTTCAAAGAAGTGTTTCCAGGTTAGTTATTATTATTTTTTATGATCATTAATTTTTCATGTATAGTTTAACTTAAAGTGCATACTGCAATTGATAGTTTAACTACAAAAACCGCTAAAGCATGTTAAACTTACATCATTGTAAACCATAAAGTATTATATAAGTCTAATGTTAAAAGTTGACGATACAAATTTTAAAAAAAAATACTGCTGAACTGGCAAGTGTGAATGGAAATAGCGACTTTTTAATTGGCCTGGTGCAGATGATCTTGGAATTACTACTGAGGATGAAGTTCAGTGTGATGACAGTTCTTCCTTAGCCAACTTTAAATAGACGCAAACATTTGGTGTTACCAAATTTCTTTTTCAGCTTATAGTTTTGGCTAATTTACCGAAATTGACCTTAATCAACAGTATATAAGTTTTTTCAACGCATCTTTATATGTAAAAATATAATATGTACCTATAGGCTTTTAATAAATTTCACAGATGTGATTGTTTTGTTTTTTGTTTTAATATTTTACGTCATACATATTTAAAAGACAATCTCGTAAATAGATGCGCTTACAAACAAATATTTAGTACTAATACGTACCTTATGAAGTAAAACTCGTAACTCCTTTTTTAGATATGCTTGATTTAAATTTAAATAAAAGAGAGTGGCCCACTTGCCCCTGATTAAGGGATAAGTGGGACATCCATCCGATATTTTAAAAAATATACTCGTTGAGAATATTTAAAGAATTATTTTAAAAAATAATGGTGAACTTTTGTTTTTAATATTATCCAAAATAAAATAAGACAAAAAGTTCTTTTTTTTTGCTTTGTTTTGTTTTAAAACTTTTGTATAAGGCTTCGGAAACGAACTGTTCTTTGAACGGGTTCTATTTACCCCAACCAACCCTATTGTCTTAAAGGAAACATTACTTACGGACTAAGCATTTGTAAGATATTTTATTTTCTTCAACTTGCATTGGTGCATTGATTCTTCTGGTGTAAATTATAACTCCGAAGAGTTTATCTTTTCGCAACAATAACCTTACATTCTGAAATTAAATATGTTATCTATTTTCCCGTAAAGAAAATAAAATTAGCAAATTTTTTTAAAACTATTTTTTATGACAGCGTAATATTCACTAGCTAATATTTGAAACAGCGTAGAAGTAATCCTTCATTTTTCCTCTAACGGGGCTGCGTAGAGGCAGCACCTTTTGCAGGCCTATAGCTTTCCCCGGAAATAGCATCCATTCATTCATGTAGCCTTACTATCGGCGGCTGCTTTTACTACGAAGATTTTGATGCCCAGTTTCCCTACCAAATGAAGGCACCTGATTTCTATTTGATGCGAAATTGCTCTAGAAGTTTAATTTTGCCAAGAAAATTCGAAGTCAAACGAGAGCTCGACAGATCTTTTAAATGCCGCATAATCATACGACATTTACACAGTCAATTTTCTGCATCTTGAAAGTTAACCGACTGGAGCCACGACCAAACCTGCGCCTTTGGGTGTAAGAGACAAGCATCTAATTACTACACGACTCTATCGTCATGAAGTAATCTTACAAACACGAATTACGTAGTTGCTTTGAACTGAATGTGCATGAAAGACGTGCATGAAATACGTAAGTCTTTTAAACACTTATACTTTTAGTAATTTCATGAGTCTTTTTAAATAAAACAACACGTTTCAAAATAGATGTTCGATAATGTCTTTGAAATAAATTGATTTAAACTTTTATAGTGCTCTGAAACAAAACGATCAATTGTTGTTTTTATGTTGCAGAAGCAGCAAAAGAAAGACGTTCACAGTACCGTAATCATGACAATCGGAAGAGAAAATAGGAAATATTTTTAGGCCTTGACACACCGATTCTAAATAAAAAAGATTACAATTCACGACGAAATAAGCATGCGAACTCCGTTTCTAATTGAGGATTCTCTCACGCTGCTACTCAATGACTTTTTCTATATCTTTCCACACATACTTGCACAATCAGTGTTTCTCTTTTTCTTACACATATTTGCATAATCAGTGCTTGCCTTTCTCTTTAAGTCAATTATTGAAACTTGAAATCACGGAGAAAATAAGATTTGCTTTTTTGATAAGCAACCCTATACTATTGTGTAAATAATGATAGCATGTACATTTAAATCTATAACTTATTAGAAAGCAATGAGGGTTAACTTACTAATACATGCTTCTCTGTTCTCACCTGGCAACATTCATACTTGAATGGAAAAAGGTAGGCAATTCTGCTTGGCTCTCTTTATACGCTCGATTAGTAATATTTTTAATTAAAAAAATGCACAAAACTAATTAACGACTCAAACTAGTTTTATAGAATTTAATCAAACACAGCTATGAGAGGATGTCGGAAGAAAACCCTAGCACATTTTGTTATTTTGAAATATTATGAATCATGTTGAATATAAACATTTAGTTTATTTGGAAACTCGGTGAGGATAGGTCAACCTGTGTCGAAAATCGAAAAGTTAATTGAAATTTTTTTAAAAAAAAACATCACCGTCTATAAAAACTATTACACCAAATTTGGAACTCAAATATCCCCACAAAGGTTCAACGTTATTCAGGGAACTGACAAAAGCAAACGAGAGGTCCTAATCCATCGTTTCTCTAAACCAACTGCTCTTGATCTTATCTAGCATTTTAAGATTACTAAATTATCGTCTTTTAAGGAGTGGTCACCACCTAGAGACTTATCTTCAGATAATTGAACATACTGCTGAGATATTTATCAGCGCATCTTTCCACGCCACGCAACAAGTATTACACGACCACCTTAATACTTCGTGCTCAAGACCAAAACGGAGGATTAATTACCTTCATATCTTAGCGTTCTCCACACATAAATGCTATAAATTGTATTGAAGGAAGATAATTCTGATTCATGAGACAAGATTACGTGTTTTTACTTCGTTAAATATTTAAAGGATTATTGAATTAGTTTAAAAAATAATGTTAATTTTAACCATGCAACATACTTTAACAGAAAGCTGATATACGGCAATTTGACATTATTTACAGCTCAATGCTCATGCACGGCAGTACTATTTTTGCGTATATATTTAAATTTTATTCGTACAGTTTTATACCTTGGGTTTTTATTATTATATATTTGAATATAAAGAACCATTCTGTGTCATGAATTTGAAATTAAAAAAAAACTTTTTGATTTTAAAAAATCATAATTTGTACGTATTGTGGGTTTGACTGAATAGCTACACCCGCAACATGTACAATTCATTATTTTTAAGCGCAAAAGAGTTTTTTTTTTTTGTCAGAATTGATAAAATGCTTTCAGAGCAGCCAATAGCGCTGCTAAATGATTAAATTAAGCTTCCCATATTGAATGCTTTACATTGAATTATTTTTATTTAGCAATGGCATTTTGTTTCACATGCATGTGTAGCAACATACTGCTCTATTATTTAAAAGATAACAAGCCCTTTTTTGTACACATAAAATAACTGTAATGTAAATTTGCCTTTATGAGTAAAATAATTTACGAGTGCTTTTTTATCAACATGCTATACATTAATCAATGTTCTGTTACTGTGGTAGTTCTAATCTGCAAAACAATCACATAAAATATGAAGTATACAAATGATGTGATCTTTAAAAATATGATTGAAAGATTGATTCAAAACGGATAGTCGTAAAAGAAAGAGCAATTTAATTGAAAAAACGCTACGCAAGTGTTCGAAACTTTATTGAGTTTATATCACTAAACCTATCGCACACACTCTTCCTCAAACAAGATAATCTTCAGATGAAAAAACAAACAAATAAAGCACACAAAATGATGCATAAAAAATCGTCACATGTGCTATCTGAAAAACCATACTATTTGGCATCAACTTTCATCAGTCAGATTGAAAAATGATTTATCTTGATAAAGTAACACATTTCTCTGCCAATACCACAGCTTTCATTTTCTGTTTCTTTGGAATTGGGACTTCGTGCTTGTTTTTTTTTTCCTCGTAAACACAAAATAAAAGTTTCGTATACACGAGTAATAAGGATACCATTTCATATGTAACGTAGTTGAACCGTTTATTTCAAAAACCAGTCAAGCTACAAACACTAAAATTTTGAAAAAGCATTTTTACCTTCGCATTAAAGCTTTTCTATAAAAACTACAATGTTACGAACTAAAAGGAATACATGTTGAGATATATTTCTTTCAATAAACAATGTTGTAATCATCATTGAACAGTTTAATATGGTGATATAGCTGTTTTTCCTAAAACTAGCAATTTTGTCGCTTGACTGATTTTTGAAATGAACGATTGACTTGTTCTTGGTGGGAATTAGTTTCTCCGGATTTTTTCATTTTTTTGTGCCTATTAACATTACATTTACACATTAGACGTAATCATACCCTTTCACTCACTCAAAACTTACTAATCGCCCTTTCACAACATCAAACCCCCAGCAGACTAAACTCAATTTTCAGTCTAAAGAAGGCTTCATGTTTCAAGGCCTTAACTAATTATTTTGTTATATTTCATATTTAAATATTAATACCTGTTAAGTAGTAATGTCGTAATTGTTTTTCCAACTTTCTATACTTCATTGCATTATCTTTTCTAAAATCACTCTCTTGGTTTCATATTATGTTGTTATTGTATTATTGTCAAGTTGCAATGTATTGTTTTTGCGTAATTGTGATATATATTGGTGTTAAAGTACTGTTGTTTATTGTCTCTAGCTAATCAAAATTATAAATTATGATCAGTGCATTTGTTTTTATACTTAAAGTTCCTCAGTAGTCCAGGTTAGTGTCCATTGACATGTCACGATACCTCTTTTTTGTATATATAAATAAGAGTTTTTTGTGGTTTCTATAAGAATTTGACTTGCTGATTTTTAATAAACTTTGAGCATTTTCATAAAAATGGTAAAATTCAAGATATAGCCGAAAAAATGTAAGGTTGGATTTTCAGTAATTAATTATTTTTTAAACTATAATTGGCATGAGAATAGAACGTTTTACTAAAAATAAACATTCATCGTGATACATAGGGACATAAAAGTTTTGATTTAGTTTAGAAATAAACTCTAAGGGGTGAAAAAGGCTTAAAACGCATCAGATAAAACACTATAGTCAGGGCTCTTCAGGCATTATTAGCAAAACACTGACAAAATAAAATAACAGCAACTATTTGGGCACTACCTGGAGTATTTGGTGGATCGAAAAATTGTTTAGAATTAAATTTAAAAAAAAAACGGTCGGGTACAAAAAGCAGTCTCTTGTGATGTTAAAGAGCGTCACAATCGTGTTGCTTCAGACTCAAACGACAGACTAAAAATTTGTGAAACAATTTCCGCTTGCATTGACACATTAAATAGCCCCGATCAAACACCTAGCGAGGGAGTGGTTAACATTTACTCTGGTATAATTATAAATGATACAATTTTAAATGAAGACGATTCTAAAAAATTTCAAGCCACAGTGACATGCATAGCATATGAGAAATACACTTAAAGGCTTGAACCAGAAATTGAATAATACGGTTCAAACAATGACTACATTTACTAAAAGAGGACTAAAATCGGCGACTAAAATCATTCGCTGAGTACAAGATTTATATATGCTAGAAAAAACCAATTAATGGCATCATCAAGGAAACATTCTTCTTACAGAAATTATTTAATCATCAACTGGCTCCTCATTCTACTGCTTTATTTGATTTGATAATGATGGAAATATGAAAGATCCAAATAAATCTGAATTGGAGTCAAAACTGAAAGTAGGTTACGGGTAGTTGGTAATAGTCACTCAGAAGTCACTCCGCAACACCAGTGTGGTGAGTGATTATATTGATGCCGTAGGAAACCATATTAAGCAACGCTCACAAAGTATTTCATGGGCACACTTTGTGTGTGGCTGATACCATAACTTTAGCACCAAGTCACATGAGAAAAAGTTTCTGTCCCGATTTTCAACTCAACGAAGAATCATCGCTTCAGACTGAAAAAGGGATAAATCAGACTGAACGTATCAGCAAATAAGATGAAAGTAATTAAGATTGGTTGTGAGCAGACTGAGTTTAATGAATGTTCCTCCAGGCCAATGTATAACTGTTACTGGTACAGATTTTTTCAACTGAAATTAGGGTTGGACTGTAGGCAGACTCCCATTTCTCATGGAGAAGCTAATGTGATTATGGCACTTTATTATTTGCGAATAATCAAAACGAAAGTCAAATGTAAGAGCAAATTCTGATGACGCAGACGTTCTTTGCATCTTAGCTCACCATCTTTACATAAGAACTTGTGCAAAGCATCAGGAAACTCAGTTGACCACTCTCAGTTTATACTCACAGGGTCGAAGTATTATTAGCAGTAATGAGGTTATTAAGAAACAAGAAAAAAATCGTTCATTGAAACCTCTTAGCAGCACATCCTTAAACTGGCTATGATAGTGTCATTCCTTTCTTCCATTGTAATGGAAAGTCAACTGTCCTTGTCCTAAAAAAGCTAAGTATGTATGAGAACATCTAGATGTTCCAATAGCAACAGTATATTTTGGGATACATTCAGCATCAAAATTTATTTCCAGTTTATATGGCCACTGGTAGGATGAGCTGTCTCTAGAAAATTTGCAGTCAATTACGTTTCAAAGGATGATGATCGGAAAGAGGCATTCATGTCCAAAACTTAGCAGCTTAATATCTACTGAGGCTGGTTTTTATCCTCATTTCCTACTTGAACATTACCAAACAATTTTTCGAAAATCTAGTTCACTTTTTCCACTGGCTCTCAACCCTCTTGATTACGGCTGGGGAAAAAATTGAAAGTTTATTACAGACAGCGAAAGTCATCCATGACGACTATGAGCTCCCAGCGAAATACTTAATCAGTGCAGGTGCTCTACTGGATGCAGAAGTATACTGTGCTGAGGCGGAAAATTCTCTTTGCCATGTCCTGGATTTTATTCTGCTTAAGTTATGAATTTGACTGCATTTATTCTTTTAAAACCATCAAAAGAAAATAATGATAGCGATAATGGTTGCGACAATTAAAATTATTTTTCAGAGAAAATAAAAACACAATTTGTGCAAAGTGATCTTTCTATATCATTTTTCTTTTGTCAATTATTCTTCGTTTCAGCAAACACATTGTTCTATTATTGTATGCATAGGCATTCTGGATTTATTCTTAGCCAATTTCATAACTATTTTTTTTCAACAAGAGTAGGACCATATTAATCCGCACTAATAGAGAATCCTAGTATTTCAAATTAATGAAAGAACGGAATAAACAATATAACCCATAAATTTTGCCAAGATTAACAAACAAGCTACTACACGCAAGAAAATTTCTCAACAGCACTCCAACTTACTACTATTGACTCTATTCGACGTCGCCGATGCTACACTGTAGCTTCTCTCGCCATGCCACGTGCATAACATAGGCCTGCAAAAACGAATTATTGGGTGGACTCTCCTTGTACTTATACAATAGTGCTTCTAAATGGCTGTCCGGATTAAGTGACGTTCGGTTTAACGGGATCCGGATGAATGAGGGTTGACTGCAAATTTAGTTCTAACTAAAAATACTATCATTTTAAAATTTCTAATAAATTTCATTGCAAGTATGTTTCTATTATTTTGCTTCTCACTTTTTATTGCGGTCATCTTGAATTTTGCCATTTTGAAAAAAATGCTCAAGGCTTAGCGTCTGACACTTAATGGATTCAGAATCTGCAGGTCAAAATAGTATAGAAATAGTAAAAAAAAAATTATATATGTTCGAAAAAGAGGTATATGGCCTACTAGCCTGTACTACAGGGATCCACTTGCTAAGATTTATCTGAGAGTTTAAAACCGTTAAACCAAGCAAATGGTAGGTGCGGGGGTCTCTGAGGGTGTCAAATCTCAAATGTCACAAGTAACGGTTTCAAGGAATTGCTGTCCGTTAAATGAGTTATGACGAAAACAATTCAAACAAATATCCCAAAATGTTTTTTTTTTTTTTTTTGGTCGATATAAAATTTACTTCATTTAAAATCAGTGGCGTTTTTACCATGCCGTGTCTTTCAATGGTAGACAAAATGCTCCCTCCTCCCCTTCCAAGAAAAAAAGGGTATTGTGAAGAGAAACCTTTGGTCATTCCACGAAAAAGTTAACCCTTTTTTCCCTTCGTGACGGTTCATATATTTCATTAAAAAGTAATAATTTTAATGGGTAATGACGAAATCTTTTGCTGAAGAAATCACACATCAGCTAGTAATATTTTAATCAGAAACACTTTGCTCATTAATATTTTAAAGTATTAGTTTTTATGAAACATATAAGACGTCATTTGCTGGTCAAAATGACCGTTTTCCGTGGAATTTCCCCTTTAAATATGTTATTTTTCGATTATTTAAATGCAAATATAACACATAAATTCTCAAGATAAATAAATACCTTAGTGCTGTACAGTAAAGTAAGAAAAAACAACGTCAAAAAAGCAAAAATTGCAGATTACTGCAGACACGTGTTTCGACGTTACAGGGGCGGCTTTTTTCAATGCAAAAAGTAATGAGCATTGCATTGAAAAAGATATTCCCTGCAACGCCGAAACATGTGTCTGCAGTAATTTGCAATTTGTGCTCTTTTGACGTTGTTTTTTCTTACTTTACTTAAATTTTCATTAGCTGGTATGCGGAAACGGAGTTAGCAAGAGAAAGGAGCTGGTACTGTCCCAAAACGTAAAAAAAAAAAAAATCTTTTGCCGTTTAAGAATTACAGTTTTAAGTTATTCTTCAAACTGCATTTTTTCGGTAAAGAAAAATTACATAAATGTTTCCGTTAGATTATAACTGAAGGAGAATTATGTAAATAAAAACACTTTAATTCGCACTTTTTACTGAACTAATTTTCCTTTTTTCATACTTATACGTTCTTTTTTAACGGAAAAACCTTTTTTTCATATATTTTGGCACATGCAGCTCATCAGTGTCGCTATATAAAACTGCTTAATCGCAAATTCTTGCAAAAGCAATTTGTCTTTAGAAACTGACATGAATTCTTTTCAAGTATTTTCCCAGAAGAATAGTCCTCGACGTGAAAGAAAAAAAATGTGTCTTTATACGTTTTAATGCTGTTGTAAATTAATCTTTACACTTATATTTTATTGACTTTTTCATAGCAACTCTCTTGTGAAATTAAAAGATGGTTATTTAAACGAAAACAAACTTACTTATTTGCCTTTCGAGCTTTTATCATTTGACTTTTAAGTCACAAACGCTTGTTAGAATAAAATATGTTTTATTATGTGAAAATTAAATTTTTATTTTGCATTACGATATTGTGATGCTTTGTGCATTTAATGTAGTTTTAAGAAATTGTTTAAAAAATATGTTAGTTTTACGCTATATAAAGTATCAGTCTGTCTCATTAAACTTTTTAAAAAATCATTTGTTTAGGTATTACCCATGTGGAAGATGATTAGTTCAATAAATTTTAAAAGAGAAAAATACGATTTGTTTAATGTAAACATGTTGTACAAAGCAGAAATCAATATCTGTGTGCCATACAAATTGTTTACATTACAGAATATTAACTTATTATTTCTACTTTCTTTCACATGGTAAAAGAAGTATTGTATTAGCGGAAAAAAAATACACTCAAATATCGGCCAAAATTTCCATTTTGCTCAGCCCCCAATGAATGTTGATCTGTTTTTTCGACCCGACCGCACTTCACATATACCTAAGAACGTATGCACTTCCGAAACATGCATTTTGACGATTGACAACTTAATTACTTTAATTAATTTTAGTTGCATTCTGATCTGCCAAAAGGGGTGTTCTACATATTTTGGGGAAATAATCCGTGTCAATTTCTAAGCAAACTCAAGTGATGTAAAAATTTGGTGAACACATGGCAGTACATCGACAAGATTTCAGTCGCCAGCTACAAATTAGGCGAAAAAAATTATTTTTTGAATATGGTTTCAGTGTGGCACTACTAGCGATAGTTTAAGAGTTAACCATTGAATCACGTTAAAAATGCCAAAATTGGAAAATTTAGTCTCTGTAAAGCGTTTTTACTTAGGTTCGTGACAAACTGGGGGCGAAAATATTGAAAGTGTTTCCTTGCTTACTCTAAAGTAAGTTCCCTATATATACTAGTAAGATTGGAGCGCGTGTTTGAGTGGTTGTCTTTTCTGGCAACTTATCGCGTTTGGTGATTTTTCATTGCGAGCAAATATTAGCGACACATGAATTGCTTTTAAATAAAATACAATTTTAGGCCAATTTGGTAAAACCCGAAACTTTGCTCTGGTAACCCTAACTCCGCAACAATGGAAAATAAAATCAAAAATGGCTCAACTTTAGCTGATGCGACGGCCGATATATGTAATGGCTCTACTCCAAGGTACTATTATCATTAAATTGTCGTAAAAAGGAGTCATGTGAGGCACACATCAGCTCGTTTAGTTTGTATCTGAAAAAAAGTATATATAGAGGGTGGGTTCTCTCTCTCCCTCTCTCTCTCTCTCTCACACACACACACACACACACACACAAAATAAGACCATGGTGATCAATGAGCCCGTTTCCCCATTCGTCTATGTGGGGTAGCAAAAAGTCACTAGCTCCTGACTTTATCGTCGTCAGGTAACTTAAAATCCTAACTGACAATAAAGCGCTATTAACAAACTGTTTTTCATCAAGCATATGTATAGCAACAGTTGTTACAAAAGAGTTTTATTAAAATTGCCTGATCTTAGCTCATTGTAAATTTATTTTTTTCATGTATCAAAGTTTACTAACACAAGTTATATAAAAACTATTGTTTTAGAAAGCGTATTTATGTAGTTGACTAATTCAAAAATAAAAACGTCGCTGGGTACCCCCATTTCTTCTTGTTATTTGACAGCCCAAGAAATGCAGACTGTAGAACAAAGAGCTATAATTTGCTTTATCTGGGACACCGATGAAGATCTCAAAGCATCAAATGAATGGGTGAAGGGAAAAAGTACACTATATGAATAAAAGTATTGATCATATATTGGTCTTTTCAAATATTCACATTTTTACGGGTTTCTCGATAAATAAGAGAGTTATTGCTCTGTAGTTTTTTTTTACAAAAGAAGTTTACTCCAGATGTCATTTTCCAATCTAAATTAAATTTACTATTCATTTAAGAGACCATTAACAAATTGAGAAAACAGAAAAAAAATGAGCATCCTTAATTTTAAATATCTGGAAATAAGTTATAAATTTTAGAAATGAGTTTAAAAACTATATGAAATTTAGTTTAATATTTTCGTGAAAGTATCTCTTTTACCCACAAGGATATAAGCATTTCTTTCAAAAATACAAATACTATTTGAAGGTTTTTGGCTCATAAAACACAGAGTTTTCCGTCAAACGTTACTAAACTATTAGAATAATTAACAGCATATCAGAGATACATAATAAGAAAATATGAAAATTAAGTATTAAAAATTTCATGAAATATGAGGGTTTAAAGCAATAAAATTTTCATTGCGCATGCACGAAAGATAGCAATTTTAACCTACATAATGCAAAGTCCAGATAAATCCTGCAATTTATAATACAATTCCAGTTCAATGTATAATTTTATCAACGATCTAATGAAAGGAATTTCAATTACTCTTGAATAAATGACGATGATGGAAAGCATAAATGAAGCCTAATGTTTTACAAGGATTTACTTTTTTCCTACTGTTAATGAGTGGTGTGATCTAAGTACTAAATGTTTAGCCAATTAAATCTTAAATGGGCTAGCTATTAGCCAATGAACTTTGGTTGGCGTTATTTGGCACACTTACCTTAGTGTAAGAAACAATTGTTATTTTCTTCTCCTTTTTACTTTGCTCAAAATATCACTTAAATTTCTTGGATAATAACTTCGTAAGAGGATTGAAAATTAACTTTGCTAATCCTGCTTAGCTGTTTATTTATTTATTTATTTTTTTTTGAAAATGAGGAGTCTTTTCAAAATAAAATATTATTTTTTTCTAATAATCGTAGAGTAACATTACATTTGTATCCTAGTTCAGACTTTTTTCTAAAAAAATGTTTGATTAACGGCGTTTTTATTTATTTATTTTTCTTTCAAGTTTGCTCTTTTGTGCCATAGAAATATGAAAGACTCTTTGTTGAGCCTCTCAGAATCATTCGATTTTCATCATAAAACCTCTTATATCATTGAAAAAAACTAGAAATGCAGCGAAATCGTTTATTTTGAAGAATTTAAAATTTAAACTTATTAAAAGAAAGATTTTTTTGCAGGAATTTAAATATTTATTTTTATGAAAAGGGTTATGTGAACAGAAAAGCCCGAACTACGTTCTGACAGAGAAAATTTTTTCTTGACTATGAAGATGTGAGTTTATCCGAAAGAAGGAAACAATAACAAAAAGGGATGAAAAGGAACATATGATTTGAGCCAAACAGGTATAAAAATGTATTAAAAAGATCTAAACAAACAATTTTCTCGTCGAGAAAGTAAATCAGAAAAATATTTCATAAAAGAAAATTCATTTTTTCTTTCTTTAACCGCCTTAGTTCCAAAAGTTTTGTTTTTATATCATATAAAATTCTTTCTCTGAAACAATTTTCAATGTATTATTATATATTTTTCTTTCAGAAGATTTTGATGAGTAACAAAAAAACTCCCATTTCCTTTTTTAATTGGTCGAGCTCAAAACACTAGCTTTTAAATTGATGCTTTCAAATATTTTTGTGACACTTTACTTTGAAAATTATTTAAAAAAAAATAGAATTGAAGTTATTAGTAATAAAAGAGTACGTGTGTCTACATGTATGTCTGTACGTAATTGGGTCTCTGACTACGTTTTGGATAGGGACAAGGCTATCAGATCGGTTTTTATAAAACTTGGTGCAAAATGTTTTCAAAATTGTTACGGCAGACAATGAAACATTTCTTGTAAAAGTCGCTAAAATTCATTTTTAAATTTCAACATCCCACAATTTTTTTTATGTAAATTTGCAAATATTAGTGCTCAAAATACTTCTTTTATTCGAAAACTCGAGTTTTTCTACTTAATATACACTACTTTGTTTAAAAGATTTTCCTTAAAAATTCAAAACATCTTTGCAAACTAGGAACGACTACCAGGACTACTTAAATTAGGAACAAATGAGGAAAGTGTATTCAACGGTAAATCATTTACTTGTATTATGACATATGAAAATAAGATTTTTGAGCATTACACTTTACTTGATAAAGCAAGAACTATGCTGAAGCTAATTTGACTTACCTAATGAACTTTCTGATAATTAAAAAAATATAGAGAGAGCAAAAAATCTCAAACATTATAATTTAAACTATAAGCCAGTTTCCCTATTTATTTGCTTTTCTTTTTACTTCCTTTTACAAAAAAGGAAGTATTGTATTCGCGAAAAAATTTTCACTCAAAAATCGCCCTTAATTTCCATTTTGCTCACCCCCAAATGAATGTTGAGTTTTTTTTTCGATTCGACCACATGCGGAAAAGTGCCTAAGAATGTATAGACACGCGAAATATCCATTTTGACCATCACCGAGGTAATTACAACGACTTTTCTCGTGACGTCTGTATGTATGTGCGTATGTGTGTATGTGCGTATGTGCGTATGTGCGTATGTGCGTATGTGCGTATGTATCTCGCATAACTCAAAAATGGTATGTCCTAGAAAGTTGAAATTTGGTACATAGACTCGTAGTGGGGTCTAGTTGTGCACCTCCTATTTTGGTTGCATTCGGGTGTTTCTAAAGGGGTCTTTTGCACCTTTTTGGGGGGAAATCATTGTTAATTTCGATGCAAACTCAACTGGTGTTATAATTTGGCGGTCACTTGGCGATATATCGCCAGTCTTTTGGTTGCCAAGTTTTGTCGCCAACTTGGCGAAAAATTTGGCGATTTTTTTTTTTTTTTTTTTTTAAATCTGCTTTCAATGTGGCCATTGCTAGTGATATTTAAAGAGTTAGAGAGAGAATCCCATTAAAATTGCAATAATAGGGAAATAGCATTAAATTGGTGTAAAAGGAAGTCATGTGATGCACACATCAGCTCGTTTCTCTTGATATCGTAATTAATTCCCATCTTACTTGTCAAAGCCAGCTATGAGGGGGGGGGGAGTGTCAGGGAGTGGTCAGAGATTAGGCCTCTCATGCCTCTTGTACAGGTTTCTCCACTCGTGCTGCAGGTTTTCATTCCGCAGATTTTTAAGGTGTTAAAAGTTGATAGCGCTCATGAAGCAAAATTATGCGGCATGCTAGTCGTGTGTTCCATTTTAGGTCTTCTCTTGGAAAATATATTTCTTGAACAATTGTGCACCATTAGAGCCAAGTGGAAGGAACTCTTCAGAAGCTAGTTGATAGGAAGCTAGTTAATATGATTTTGTGTCATTAACATATGTGCCAAAATGATGGCACAAAGGGCTGAATGTCACATCGGGAGATAACACTGGGTATGCGAAAAGTTATGGTCCTTAAGCAACCTTTTTTTAAGAAAAGAACATCACTGCCAGAAAGATTGAGCAGATTACAGTTTATCGATTTTGAGAATTTTATTCCAATCTAGCACCAAACTCTGTTATTTTTAACTAAAAATAAAGGCATCCATAAAGAATAACGACTTTAACTATACGCGGAAGATTATTATAGCCATAAAAAGTTTATGAATTACGCTAGTATTTACTGCGTTCACTTCCATATTCACGAATTTTCTGAAAATCGTGCTCCGAAAAACAAATCAAAATATAACATATTCGAACTATTAGACTTGACTGGTATAATCAATATTTACGAAATTACATTTTTGCAAGAATTCATAGATTAACCCTGATTTTTTAAAGAAGTAAGCTGCTAATTGTGTGCGATAAAACGATGTAGATTTTTCTTTTTACTTAGACTTTTTTAGTCACAAGAAATAATAATATTTTAACACTGAGAAAAATGAATTGTACAAAAATTAATACATTCATGCTTTCAAATTTTCTTGAAAACTTTTTTTTTTTTTTCAAATATGAGAACCCATGTTCTCAAAGAGTGTGCTGAATTATTTCATACGCAAAAAGGAGTACATAACTCGGTTTAAACTCGGTAATACTCATTTTTGAAATAATTACATATTCCAAAGTGAGCCCAAATACCTCAAAAAAGCGCATATGTTGATTTGAGTATTTTATTAGCATTTGAATGTTTCAAATTGAGTACCACACAGTCGAAGCCATTTGACTTTGCGATATGTTCAAATTTAAGTACTTTTTCATCATTTCTGAAATTGTTGGTGAACTGATAATAGTTAGGGTGCATAGCGAAGATCGAATAACTCAAAACCTGCAGGGTGTGAACAGGTGAGAGGAGGGGGTAAACACCTTGGATTATGGTCACATTTCTAATCCTATGGTCTAATGTCTCTATGTATCTAATGTGATACCATGTGATATTTTTTTAAACAAAATTCTCCCTTTCAGAAGAAATTCTTTATGTACCATTAGAGATCATTTGGGCTTAAATACTTGCTTATCTCCTATCGATTGAAATATTTAACGAGATATTTTCATCATAATACCTTGATGCCAATAGTTTTCTAATTCGATAATTAAATCCAATTTGAATCCTTACCAAGTTTGTACAAAAACAGCTTTCTCTGAAAAATTGCTTCACTGAAACACACTGTGCTTTAGATATATGAAGCGATCTGAACTGTAGTGGATCAAGTGCATGAACGACTTGATTCACTTTAGTTCTAAACGCCTCTTAAATTAGTAGCCCTAAGTGCTTTGTGTTAAATAAGGGGTTCACAACGAAAGTGAATGAACTCGTTCAAGGACTTGACTCACTTTGGCTCTAAACGCCTTTTTTATTTTCATTACTGCTAAACTGTATTTAGTCAGTATATGGAATTCATTGTAGAGAGGACTGGTGACTTTTTATTTTATTTTTATTTTCATTTATTTTTTATTCATTTATTTCCTTTTTTTTTTTTTTTTTTGCAACTAGCACCCCACTCGACAACACGTAAAAGGAGGGATAACAATTACAAAAAAAAAAGAAAAGGTACAAAAAAAAATCTTAGCATTGCGGAAAAACAGAAAGCCTCCTTTGTTTTTCTTTCTACCATGAAAAACGGAAGGAGATTGAAATATTTTTTTTTCTTTCTATCGGTAAGACACTAAGATCAAAGAGCTTTAGGCGATATCAATTTTAAGTCAAGAGTTTAAAATTGTCTAAATTGGAGGAAATAGGTTTTGTCCACTGAAATACTTTGTCTCATTTCTAGTGTACATAGAAATGAAATATTTACACTTATAGAAGAGTTTTTGATTTCTCTTTTCTTTTACAGATTTAAAGAAACTTGTGCTTGAGAGCAAACAACTTTATTTCGTAATAGTTAAGTAAACTAAAAGATTCTCACAACTTTCCTTAAGTGAATAATATTAGTGGCACTTTTTAAATTGAAGTGAAAAGTATTTTATAAGAAAAACATGTAATAGTCTTTGTTTGAGCGTAGTAATCTACATCAGATCTCGGATTTGCGTGCTTTATGCAATGGATAAATCCAACCCTGATTCCAATTTCTAAATATTGAAACTTTATTCGATTTCGCTTTTGGTACAAACAATTACTTTGCTAAAAATCCTTATATATTATTTCTGTAGCCTGTTTTTGGTTTCTACGCCAAATTTCCCTCAATTCTTGATCGATTTCTTTGATTTACGGCTTATTTTATAGCTTATGGTGCTGGGTACTGACGAAAAATAGACCCAAGGTCTGAAAATTGTTTCTTTTAGCCGAAAAAACCTGTTTTAAAGAACCAGCATGAGGTTTTCGGTCAAACTTATAACTTTAATTTGTGCTATGACCGACAGAGCTGAGTAGCTTGATCGGCAGAGCGTTCTCTTCGTAACCAGGAGATTACGTGTTCGGACCCACGTCCGGACAATCTGCAACAAAAAATTAGAGAAATATCGCGCATTACATGAACACTTAATAAAGTGCATAACAACTATGAAGGAATAGAATAAATGAGAAGGAAACGCTCCTTGCTGATATGAAAATTCGAAGTGACTTTGTGCTAAATTACTTCTGAATTGTACGTTTTTTTTTTTTTTTTTTCTTTTAAAGCTTTGGCTCTGGTAAGAAAATTAAAGCATAATGTAAGCGAAAATATAAGTAACAGGAAGATTTCAGACTACAAATTGTTTTTTGTTCAGAAAAAAATAATAAATGGTATATTGAAATATATATTCTTCTATATAATGAGTTTTTGACTCTTTGTACAAATAAAAAAATTACTACCTCAATTTGAAGGGTGAAATATATATTTTTTCGTCTTTTTGCAAAAAATACAAATATCTTATTACATTTTTACTACATTCGAAAAGCTACGCTTAAAAAAGAGCATAGTTCAATTTATTTTGTATTTTAACCGTGCTGTTAAATGATGAACACGTGCTGCCATCTAAGTTATAACGGTTCAAGCAGCCTGCGGTAACAAATTATAAAAATTTTCAAGAATAAAAAAATGTTTCATCAATATCTTATCTTATATATTATTATCTTCTCATTTTAAAACTTATCAGGCTGGCTAATGAAGAAAAATAGACTTACGGTCGAAAAATCAAGTTTTCGAAAACGCCCCTTGCTGTTTCAAAACCTTGATGCTGCCTGTAGTTCTTATGCATTTTTTAAAAGCAAAGTCCTAATGCAGTTTTGCATTTTTTACGTCGATTTCGGCAAAAAAAAAAAAAAAAAATAGCCTGTGTGTGTGTGTTCATATTTTAATAAAGCTTAAAAGCACTGGACTTAGTCGTTCGGTTAAAATGATAAGTTTTTTTCGGTAGAGCGTTCGGCTATAAACTATCTGAACTTCGGGCAAGTTTGGGCCGTCCGATATAATATCAAATTTATATTAGTATTACGCATTACATGTACTCATAACATACAAGCGTAATAAAATAAATGCAGCGGGATTGCTACTTGGTGTTTCGACTCCTTTATGCAGGCTACAGTTATCATTCGGATAAGTTGACTGTTAATCGAAGGGTGTTCTTCCTTTTTTTTAAGCTTTGACTACATCCAGACCACTCAGCATAATGTAAGCATAAAAAAGTATTAGATTTACCTAAAGGAAATCCTTTTTGTGTAGAAAAACATTTTCATTGTATGCTGAAAGGTAGATGTTTCTAATAGCAGTGTTCGACCTTTTGTACAAATGAAAAAATACTACGTCAAATTAAAACTACGAGTTTCACCCAGTAAACCTTTAATTTTTATCCGCGCGAATACGATATAAAGCATTAAAATTATTATCAACTTCATTAGCAAGAAATCATTTTCTACTCCTCTGCTTTCTGCTGAAAAAAAAAAAAAAAAACATTTTGTCTACGTTCGAAAAATTACACTTAAAAAACCTACTCAGTTCAACTGGTTTTGGTTTTTGAATTTTAAGTGTTCGGTTAAAAGATAAACATGTGCAGGCATTTAAGCCGTTACTGTTAAAGCAACCTTCTATGTGAAGTAGTTCAATATTCAAAGGTAAAAACACTTATTTTCAATCTAATTTATTACTTCTCTAGAATGTTCGTTTCAATCGCTACGTGAGATCTTCGTCATTCTTCAATCAAATTCCATGCTTTTCGAATAATTTTAAATAGTATCATGCTGGTTAATGACAAAACAAAGAAGCATGATCTTATTATTATTATTATTATCCTTATATATTATTTCTGTAGCCTGTTTTTGGTTTCTACGCCAAATTTCCCTCAATTCTTGATCGATTTCTTTGATTTACGGCTTATTTTATAGCTTATGGTGCTGGCTACTGACGAAAAATAGACCCAAGGTCTGAAAATTGTTTCTTTTAGCCGAAAAACCTGTTTTAAAGAACCAGCATGAGGTTTTCGGTCAAACTTATAACTTTAATTTGTGCTATGACCGACAGAGCTGAGTAGCTTGATCGGCAGAGCGTTCTCTTCGTAACCAGGAGATTACGTGTTCGGACCCACGTCCGGACAATCTGCAACAAAAAATTAGAGAAATATCGCGCATTACATGAACACTTAATAAAGTGCATAACAACTATGAAGGAATAGAATAAATGAGAAGGAAACGCTCCTTGCTGATATGAAAATTCGAAGTGACTTTGTGCTAAATTACTTCTGAATTGTACGTTTTTTTTTTTTTTTCTTTTAAAGCTTTGGCTCTGGTAAGAAAATTAAAGCATAATGTAAGCGAAAATATAAGTAACAGGAAGATTTCAGACTACAAATTGTTTTTTGTTCAGAAAAAAAATAATAAATGGTATATTGAAATATATATTCTTCTATATAATGAGTTTTTGACTCTTTGTACAAATAAAAAAATTACTACCTCAATTTGAAGGGTGAAATATATATTTTTTCGTCTTTTTGCAAAAAATACAAATATCTTATTACATTTTTACTACATTCGAAAAGCTACGCTTAAAAAGAGCATAGTTCAATTTATTTTGTATTTTAACCGTGCTGTTAAATGATGAACACGTGCTGCCATCTAAGTTATAACGGTTCAAGCAGCCTGCGGTAACAAATTATAAAAATTTTCAAGAATAAAAAAATGTTTCATCAATATCTTATCTTATATATTATTATCTTCTCATTTTAAAACTTATCAGGCTGGCTGATGAAGAAAAATAGACTTACGGTCGAAAAATCAAGTTTTCGAAAACGCCCCTTGCTGTTTCAAAACCTTGATGCTGCCTGTAGTTCTTATGCATTTTTTAAAAGCAAAGTCCTAATGCAGTTTTGCATTTTTTACGTCGATTTCGGCAAAAAAAAAAAAAAAAAATAGCCTGTGTGTGTGTGTTCATATTTTAATAAAGCTTAAAAGCACTGGACTTAGTCGTTCGGTTAAAATGATAAGTTTTTTTCGGTAGAGCGTTTGGCTATAAACTATCTGAACTTCGGGCAAGTTTGGGCCGTCCGATATAATATCAAATTTATATTAGTATTACGCATTACATATACTCATAACATACAAGCGTAATAAAATAAATGCAGCGGGATTGCTACTTGGTGTTTCGACTCCTTTATGCAGGCTACAGTTATCATTCGGATAAGTTGACTGTTAATCGAAGGGTGTTCTTCCTTTTTTTTAAGCTTTGACTACATCCAGACCACTCAGCATAATGTAAGCATAAAAAAGTATTAGATTTACCTAAAGGAAATCCTTTTTGTGTAGAAAAACATTTTCATTGTATGCTGAAAGGTAGATGTTTCTAATAGCAGTGTTCGACCTTTTGTACAAATGAAAAAATACTACGTCAAATTAAAACTACGAGTTTCACCCAGTAAACCTTTAATTTTTATCCGCACGAATACGATATAAAGCATTAAAATTATTATCAACTTCATTAGCGAGAAATCATTTTCTACTTCTCTGCTTTCTGCTGAAAAAAAAAAAACATTTTGTCTACGTTCGAAAAATTACACTTAAAAAACCTACTCAGTTCAACTGGTTTTGGTTTTGAATTTTAAGTGTTCGGTTAAAAGAGAAACATGTGCAGGCATTTAAGCCGTTACTGTTAAAGCAACCTTCTATGTGAAGTAGTTCAATATTCAAAGGTAAAAACACTTATTTTCAATCTAATTTATTACTTCTCTAGAATGTTCGTTTCAATCGCTACGTGAGATCTTCGTCATTCTTCAATCAAATTCCATGCTTTTCGAATAATTTTAAATCGTATCATGCTGGTTAATGACAAAACAAAGAAGCATGATCTTATTATTATTATTATTATTATTATTATTATTATTATTTTATCAAAAAGCTTTTTTGCGGTTTTTTACTATGCATTCCTTCAATGAATAGCTTTCGAAAAGGAAGGCGCAATTGCTAGGTTTGTTGGGGTGTCGGGCTGTTAATCAGAATGGCGCCAATTCGAATCCGTGCGAATAAATATCTCTTTAATGTTTCTTTTTTCCCGTCAGATGCTCATATGGGCAGGACTGTATTTGCCGCAACCTGTTTTTTTACATGCACAATTATTGCTTTTTCACGAGTCACTGCTCAGCCACACTTTTAATGATATTTATGTTTGAATTGAAAATATGAACGACCAAAATGTGAGCGATGATCAAATTATCACAACGTTGTATTTAACGAGGTTTTGTTACTGATGTCTTTAAATTACATGCCTTCTCTTCTGCGCTTACTTTTTTTCGGTTCTTTTTCATAATGTTCTTCCTTTGAAATTCTTAAATAGCGAAATACCTTATGAAACGATTCGAAGCACAGTGCGGAGTTCCGCACGGGTCGACTAGTATTAAATGATTTTTTTTATTAATTTTGATGAAATTATTTCCCCAAATATTGATATTTTAAACTTTTTATTTGCAGTTGAATAAACAATGCCAATATCGAGTTTTTCAGCGAAAAATAACAATCTTATGTTTACTTATGAAACGAGCTGATGTGTGCATCACATACTTCGTTTTACGCCAATCTAATGATTTTAGTGCCTTGGAGTAAGCAAAGAAACACTCTAAATATTTTTACCCCAAGTTTATTGCGAAAAAAAGTAAAAAAAAAACGTTTTATTCAGATTAATTTTCTCAATATTGGACATTTTAATTTCATTCAATGGTTAACTCACAAAATATCGCCAATATTTCCCCAAAACAAATCCCACCAAATTTGTCTCCAAGTTGACAAGAAAAAAAAAAAAACTAGGCGTCCAGCAGCTTGGCCATATATCTCCAAGTGTTTGCCAAACATATAAGACCACTTTAGTTTGCATTGAAATTAACAATGATTTCCCCAAAAAAAATGCATAAAAGACTCCCTTTGGAACATCCAATTGCAACCAAAAAAGAAGGTGCACAGCTAGACCCCACTAGGAGTCTACGTATCAAATTTCAACTTTCTAGGACATGCCGCCTGTTTTTGAGTTCTACGAGATACATACGCACATACACATATACGTACGTACACACATACGCACACACACACATACATACGTACATACGGACGTCACGAGAAACTCGTTGTGATTAGTTCGGGGATAGTCAAAATTTATATTTCGGGCGTCTCTACGTTCTTTGGCACTTATCCACGTGTGGTCGGGTTGAAAAAAAAGAAAACTCAATATTCATTCGGGGGCGAGCAAAATGGAAATTAAGGTTGATTTTAGGGTGAAAATTTTTTCGCGATTACAATACTTCCTTTACTTCGTGAATGGAAGTGAAAACACTATCTTTATTACATTTTTAGCAGTCAACTCTTTCACTTGGAGGATATTCGTTATAACTCAGTTCTGCATTAACTTTTGTACGCTGACATATTACGAAAATGACACTTGTATTAAAATATTCCAAGGTAAACAAACCAATAAACAATTTAAACATGTTAATTTGAAACCATTTTCACAAGAAAAAATATTTATATTTTACATCACGGAAATGAATTACGTTTTGAAACAATCTCTACTTGCTAAAAAGGCACTACTATTTACCTTCCTACTTCACAAAATACGAGAATGGCAACTTTTCTAGGCTTAATTAGTCTTGAATCAATAAAAAAAAATGATATTATTTTTTTAAAGAGTGCTGAAGACTTTAAAGTGATATTTTTCAGATGCTGCCACAAAAATCGAAAGCAGCTTAAAAATGCCTAATTGAGGCAGTGAGATGCAAAGTAATGCAAGTGAACATTTTTAAGTTTTGAGTAAAACTCGTTTAAAAGATAAAGTCCTTGGTAGACTTTCATTGAAAAGTTTTTCTGAATCATTCTTCATAGCTGCACCTTCCAAGTCTACTCATACCATCTCTTGCCCCAAGACAGAGGAGAGGTTCACCTACCATTTGTACTGGTTATCTCCAAGTTTTTTAATTTTGTCACATACATCCCTTTGCTTCTCAATGCCTCAATTTTGAACAGTAAATGCAGACTAGTGTTATGATGATTATGAGAATCATTTTGCTAATACGAAGAAAACGACATTACATTTTTCATTGCAAAACCGGGTTCTTTTGCGCATCGAAATAAGTGCCTGCAATGGGGTTGTTTTACTTCAGTCAAAAGTCCTAACTTTTAGTCACAGAAATTGATAGAATAAGCAAAAAAAAAAAAAAACATGAACCCAGAAAATACTTTTATTTTCCCAACAGTTATTTTTAAATTAATTTTTTTAAAATGTCCACTTTTTCAAACAAGGCTTGGTCTTGATGACATCACAAAATGATGTACTTCAGCACATTTTTCACTGCATTTCCACGTTATGATAGTTAAGCAGCAAATTAAAAATTGCCTCAACGCTTGCTATCAACCATATCGTTGCCAGTACACGTGAGTAAAAATGCGAATTAAATATTGTGCTCTTCCGAATGGCAACAGAGAATGGTATTTAATCATTTGTCATGTCATCGGCGGAAGCGTTAAACAATGAAAGCAAACGGATTAAAGTCATTTTTTTTTTAATATTAAACTAAGCCAAATTATTTAAAAAAAATGGCCAGTTTTCTATGTTTTTAAGCATGCTCTTTTAGAAAAAAATACTTTTATAATTTTAGAAACGACCTAAATCTTCATTTATCGATGAGTTCTTTAAATTTGATTTCGCCTTTTAAAATAGGTGTCGTACAACGCGTAACCTTTTGTTTTTTGCATTGAAAAACTCTTTATTGTGCCTGACAATCACTATGAAAGTCAATTTTTTACTATCAGCAACAACTGGTGTTGCATATTAGGAAATATTTTTATCTAAAGAACATTGCAGCCACTATAACAGTAAGTGAGAGACGTAAACACTTAAGATGTTAATTAGTTTATAACTATTAATGCGGGAACATATCGTGAAAGTCGGTATAAAATAAACTCTAAACATTCCTATTGGTGAACACAACCTTATAGTGTGATGATTACAAAGTTATCTTTATTTTTAAAATTTTCAAAAATTGTCAGGACATTAAATTATTGCGCTGTGATTAAAAATATCCCACCTGAAATCTGCAGAATTGTCTCTCATTGGGATGGGTAATCAGACCAATGTAGACCAATGCCTAGATTTCCACAATAATTTCTTAATAACTTTCAAATGTATGTTCTCGTCAATGCAAGATGCTACATTGTTTCTAATCAAACTTGTCCGTTATAAGATGGCATGAAATGTTCTTGGGAAGAATCGCCAATCCAATGAGTTCTCATGGAAGAGGCAAATGCCAAGCAGCAAACTTCTTTGTAGACATCTTCTATTAATTCTCCATGAATGCACTATAAAACCACCAAAGGTTTTCAATTTTTTCAGACTTTACGCCTCCTTTGAGCACACACATAAGGTCACGCCCCTTCCCCCACCCACCTTTACTCGATGGTGATACAAGTAGTACAAAAGGAAACTAGGTATCATTGTAGGATCAATCGGAATAGTTTCATACACAAAATTTAACATTACTACGCAATACTTTTTTTTGAACATATTATTTGAACAGATTATAAAATCCAAGAATTATTTATTTATTTATTTATTTATTTATTTTTTTTTTTTTTTTTTTTTTTTGCTTTTTTGAAGTAAGCAGGATGTAGATGAAGTTGACGCGCACATCAGTCACTTTTGCAGCATTTATGAGGGGGCTGACAGTGCTATTAAATATTCACATACAACAACAAATTTGAGTAAATCATTGTGTGTGCTATTTTTTATTTTCTTTTTTACACATTCATGCCTCCCTTCTACTACGCTCCCCCTCGCTTCTATAGCCGGACAACAATTCAAAGTGGGCATATTTTTGAGATGCACCCTTAAGTTATTATTACGCATAGTTTTTAATGCATAAGAAATGATGCACGCAGTCCAAATTTTTTAAACAAAAATTAATAAATAACTTAATACAATTAAATTGAATATAATTATCAAATTGAGTGATAATATGATAATGGCTCTGTTATAGATAGCTAAACCTATGAAGAAAATACAGTAAAAATTATTTGATTTCTAATTCAAGCTAAATCCTAGGTATAAAATGAATCAATGTTGTCGTTTACATTTAGATCATATTCCTGTGAACGTAAAGCATAGTAATTTAATACATCCCGGAAAAGCCATATGATAGTATTTAAAGTATGTTTAAAAGAGGAAATACTAGAAAAAAGCAACATAGAAGCAATCCCAGATTCAGAAACAGAGAATAAGCGTCTCATTAAGTTTAACGATTTTCTGAAGATTCATTAAGTAACACAGTGATTTCGTTTGTGAGTTATCTTAAGGGTAAAAAAACTTAAAGAAGGGTATGTTTAGGGGAAAACATCTTATTTTCTTATTTGATCAGAGAAAGTGCGAGTCCAAAGATGTATTTAAATGATAGAGAACTTTGCTCTTAAATCATTAACTTTTGTATTCTAAGTCATAAAAAAATAAAACAATTAAATACTAATCCTAGAGTAATTAACTGCAGTTTATTTTTTAAAAAACTTATTTTAGAAAATTATGCTAGTAATCTGATGCATTGACTGAAATCGTATTTGTTAATTAGATATTCTGTTAATTGAGTTTTAAAACAACTCTTCGGCTAATATGCTTTTTTTTAAGTAGACTACTTTACTCAGTGCGTTTTTCGCTTCTTATTTAGAAAATGATTAAAATGCATTAAAAAAAAGAAAAAAACAACGATACCCGCCGCTGGTAGGCAAACGGCAAGATTTACAGTAATGAATTCTCGAGATATTTTAAGAAATGCGTTTCGGAATTCATACTAACAACAGAAAAATGTTGGCATTTGACTCTTTATTCGCTATTTTTTTTTCAGCGGAAACCAAACAAGCAAAACAATAAAGCTTATAACGTACAACAGATTTAAAAATTTTAAAAATGAAAATGTTGCTGTTGCTACAAGTTACCTGCCCGCCGGTAGAATAAGTCGGATACATAAAATGTCATTCTGATATCAAAAAAGTTAGTAAATATATCCAAAACATGAGATGCAATATATATATATATATATATATATATATATATATATATATATATATATATTATATATATATATATATATATATATATATTATATATATATATATATATATATATATATATATATATATATATATATATATATATATAATATATATATATATATATATAAAAATTATATATGTTTTTTTAATTAAAAAAAAAGCCATATTTTAACAAAAACTGACATTTTCCTGAACATTTTATATATATTTTTTTAATTTTTTGACTAACTTCGTTAAATATCAGAGTGATAAGACCCTCCAATTTGGAACTAATTAACTTTAAACAAGTTTTATCGGTAAATAATTAGAAAATTCCCTCCAGACGTGCTTTTTGCCCCCTAAATTGAAATGATCATTATTTCAAAACCACATATTGCATGTACGAGTACATTAAATTTTCGAGGCTTATATCCCAGTACTAAGTTGAATTACTATTTTTCCAAAGTTTCAAATGTTTAGAGTTAATACACTTCTCGCTAGAGCTGCTAGCTTCAATAAAAACTTTGAAAACGTGATTATGAGAAAATCAAGAAAGAAAAAATTGAATTCAGTTATAAGCAGTGCATCTTTTAGTTTAGTAAATTTCTTCTAGTTTTCTCACTAGTTCATCGATACAAATAAAAATTGCGGATTTTGCATAAAAAAAGAAAAACATTGGAGCCATCTTAATTTTTCAAAACATCAATATCGATTTATTTCGAAAAAAAATGTGTTTGCCTACCTTAAATATTGTTGCAATGAAATAAATGTTGACAAACTATTCAGTAGTATTCTTTTTAAAACGTATATGTATTTCTTCAACGGCACAATTTAAAACCAGTATGTTTTTTTTTTCTTTTTTTTTTTTTTTGATAACAATATTTATGTACAAAAAATGTTACCCGCTAATTTGACGCAGGAAGATTTCAACATTGAAATTAAATCGAAAAAGTGGAACTTATATTTAAGTAAACATGGAACGTACTGAAATACTAACTTCAACCTGTTTTGAAAAAGTTTTACATTAAGAACAAACACTCTTAGTAGAAGCGTTCTCGTTTGTGGGTAAGTGTAAACGATCCTGAAAAGTGTGAAAATACACATTCGGGTGGCTATATCAACACATAATGATGTGGGGTATTGAATCCAGAAGCAATTTTCAGATAAAGCAAAATTTATAGCTTCGAATTTAGAAAATAATAAACATTCTTTTCTTCTCCGTTTTCGTATTCCTTGCAATAAGGAAAGTATTTCGCATTGTAGGAACTGTTATGACACAAATTCAAATTGTTTAGTATTTTAGGTTCAGACAGCTTTTTTTTGAGCAATCATGATTGCTTATTGTTCTCACTTGACAGTTTTGATGTCCTATGATTTTATTTCCCCCTTCCCCGCTTCCCTTTGCAGCACCACCGTCGGCCGGCCGCCTCACGATGCTGCTCCTTTAGCGAAAACCGTCTGAAGGTTGCATCCATATCCTACACACACGCGCATACATGCACAACTACACAAACACACACAAATACACACAAGCACATACACACAAAAACACATACAAGCACACGCAACATACACGCATACACACACATACACAAAACATACACACTCGTGATTGCGAAAAACATGATTTGAATTCAAGATGTCTAAATTCAATTTTTTTTTTAGTTCTTTTTTTTTGGGGGGGGGGATGCAGAACGTGGTGAAACATTGCCAAGTTATCTCCAAATTATTGTCAACTTATGACGCCACTTATGTTTTATTATTTTTATTTTTCGTGAGAAATTAATCTTGATTGCTTTTTAAAAGTACACCTTAAATTTAGTTCGATGTATTATTTACAACATAAGAAAAGTTAACCTGATAAAGAAAAAAAATTCACGGCCATAGCCTTTAAATTTTCGTAATCAACAGATCATTTTAAGCGATATTCCAGTAATTTAAGTTTTATTTTAATGATGATTATAAACGATCAGCCGAGGTGTTATTAAAAATTAATAACCTAACATTATTTCGTAAGATAATGTCACCCATGTTGACAACAAAATAAAGTAATAAATATTTTATGTTTCTTTTTGAATTATATTATAACATCTTACAAACTAATACATTTTGTCCAAATTAGAGGCATTAAAAGTCGTATCACTGAAATATTTCGCCGATTAGAATCTTAAATTCTTTATTGGTGCCGTGAGATTAATGTTTAAAATAAGAGTAAGAAACTGCGTAAATTTTGTTCTTGTTAAAAAAGAACATAATTAACATGGAAATACGATTATTAAATTAATTTTTGTGTTTATTTAATGTTTATTGAACTACATTAAACTAAGCGATTACGAGCGATAACTAAGTGATTACAAGAATATAAATAGTTAAAATCACATTTTTTTGGTTGTTAATTTTTCTATGAAATGTACGTGCTATGGCCTTTACTCGGAGTTTTATCTTTTCGTCAATTTATCTTTACAAATAGTTTATTTAATAACAGTTTGCGAATTAGATGTTTTTATGTGAGAGATAAGCTTGACCATTATTAAAGTATATTTTTGTTTGCTTTACATCGACTTTCTATTTATTTTATTTACTTGTTTATTTGTTGACTTAAATAGTATTCATTCATTTAGGAACGGCTTCTAGAAATAAGTTTTAAGAGTGTTCCAGTGTTCCACTATAAAAATTTTGAAAAAAAAAACTTCTTATAAAGCATATAAAATCGAATGTAACAAAAATTTACTTAAGTAGTCGAATGTATCTCTCACACACAAACAGCTGATGCTCAAAATGATACTGATGACAGAAAACTTGCACTGATGATTAAAAGAAGTTCTAGTGGAAAAAGAAGACTAGCTTATGTTAGACGTTCAGAGCTCTATTTGGCGTAAAGCTATACAACGAAATTAGCCCTTAGTTTACCTCTCTATTACGCGCGCCCACTATTGGGTTAAGAACTTGAAGAAAGCAATCACGCCACTACATAATCCATAAAACATGGATTGATTCAAGTTTTCAGTACTGATGTAATTTATATGCCCTGCTCAAACTTCGGTTATGCGATTTTTAAATAAAACATCGAGAAACATTACAGATAACTGCAATAAAAGCTGCTCAAGAAATGTAGCTAACAAAACAAATATGATTGAAGTGAAAAACCAACGTAAGAAATAAATTCAAAAGGAAATACAGCATATATAGTTATTTCTCGGCTACAATACAGCATCTTCAAAGTGTGCAAAAACTCACAGACAAAAGAGTCGTGCGAGAACGAGGAAAAGTCAGTTCTCTCACGATTTTCTTGCTGTGTGATGAGTTTTTTGCAGTGTTGAAGAAGCTAGATTGTAGCCTTGAAACAGCTACATGCTATATTAACTTGAGACTTTGTGCTTTATTTACATTGATTTTTCACTTTAATCATATTATACCACAAAGCTTACTTGTCCATTTTTCATTTAAATGAAACCAAGATTTGTATTTCCGGTTGAAAATACGAGTACAAATACAAACATGATGATCATTATAAGGCTCTGGTCCTAATTAGACTGGCCCTAGTCAACTAATCTGTCCTTAGTACAACCTAGTAATCAATAATTTTCTTATAGCTACCTAACCCTTTAATCATTACAGCTTTTTTTCTGGTAAATTGTAAAAAGCTCCCACCACCCTACTGAAGTGGTTTTTTTTTTTTCTCATATCTTCAGATCAAGCTAAGCTGCGATATGCCAAAAATGAGCGTGATGAGCCAAAAAATGAGAAGTGAAGACTATAAACAACGAATGTGTAAATGAGAATGGTTGGAATAGTGTTACTGGCGAACGTTCTACGAGTAATCATACCAATTTCTTACAGACAAGAAAAATTTAACCGCAGCTCAACTGCGAGAAATTGAAGCCATCACACCTGAAATAAATAATTATGCTGAAGAAAAAGAGGATGAACACAAAAATGAAAAATATGACGATTAAGTTTCCCTAGCTCACGTTAGAGCTTTAAGGGCATTGAAACGGAAGATGGTAATTTTTATTTCATTTCTAGAAGTGGACGAACTTTTTTACTTTCTGATAAACTTGAAAAGCTATTCTTCAAATTTCCCGAAAAAAGAAACCAATCCTCAACTGTTAGTTGATTTAGGAGTTAGTAATTGGAAAAGTACACAAAATCTGGGTGCGCAAGCATTCTGCCTGCACTGTTTAGTAGGAAAATTACTAATAGGTGTTAAACACATAATTGGTACTACTTTTTAATTTTAAAACTACGCAAACTTAATTTCGCATCTACGTGAGTAAGAGGTTTATGTTCTTGTCTTGAAATATTACTTTCAATTATCATTTGCATTAGAAAATATAAGATTCATAGCAAGGGTTTGCTTTATACCCGATTATGTTACTTAGAAATCCGGGATTTTTTTTTTTTTTTTTTTTTGATACATTTCTTAAAAGTAAGCATTTTTTATATGTAGTTGTCACAACATGTTTTATGATTTATTAAAATGTTGCGACATGTTTTATTATAATTAACTCATTCTTATACCTTTTCTTTTTAAAAAAGAAAATCCCCTTCTTTATTTCAAATATATTAATCTTGCTTTTTTATTATATGCATAAAAAGTCATGTGTTAAATGACAAATAACCAGATTTTAAGATGATTAAATTGGAAAAATCTATTGAGTTGGTTCTTTTTTCATATCCGTTTCAAAATAAATGTCGCTTTTTGCCGGGTTTTAGCAGTTTGGAATACGACCTTGGCCAACCTTGGCCGTGAACTCGCTGTAAACAGGAAGTGCCTTTGGCGTTGACCTACATTCGAATGCCACTTCTTCCCCACAATTGGATTAAATTAACTGTTTTCTGCTTGAGCGACGATGAAAGTGGCAACAGCATCTATATATTTTTGAGAGGTTATAAAAGCTCGAACTCTTCGGATTGAGAAAAAGTCTTCTGGTGAGTTTATCTGCAGTGAGTCATCTCCATACTTTTCTTCTGCGGGTGACGGGAGTCACTGGTCCCCGAAAAGGACTTCGAACGATGTCGATTGGCATCGGTCGAAATGTTTCTTCGACTCCCGCGGCTCTTGCTCGGTTCGGGCCCCCCTAACGAAGTTGGATCAGTGAACGCTGAAGTACGCCGCTAAAATTCCGTCGTCTCCGCTGACCGGCGTGGGAGGACATAGCCGCCGATGCGTTGTATCAAGCTTCCGATGAAGTTTTTTTTTCCATTGCGCGTCGCATGAACTGCTCCGGCCTTTTTTTCAAGACGCCTGCACCTTCCCTTTGATGGATGGTGATGCAAGCCTGTACGCCGCCCCCTTATGGAACTGAACTTTTTTAGCCTTGTGTAACCTGATTTACGTTTTTTAATGAACTACGACTGTTGTGTATTTCATACAAGTGAAATTCTCCGGATTAAATGAATACTTCTGCCAAATGGGTGAGTTCGTTTTCTTTGATTTAGTGTCCCCTTGTTTTATTCTTCTCCATGCAGTAACGAGCCTGGTAATAATTGCAAAGCCCCTTTCCATGTCTTAACTTGCCCCTGTAAATTATTTTAATCTTTTGTTTTCAAAATGCCTTTCCTAAATTGTCCTCGGTTTGCTCACCCTGTTTTATCTACACGAGCCACATACTAAGTCTTTTATTCGTAATATATCCATGTGTTTCCCCTGGGTGCTTTGCATGTCACTGCCGGATTCCTCTGAATTTTTCTGCAGCAGGAAAAATATTTAACTTAAGTTTTTTTGGGTTTTTCACATCGCAATGTTACGGCCAATTTCATCCTTTTTATTCTATAATTGTAACCCAATCACGACAGTAATCAATAACCTATTCATAGAAATAACAGGGGACTCCAGGGAGAAAAATGCTTAAATTTCGCAGTGTCATAAAAACTGGAAAACTTCATTTTTGCATCGTGTACTCCATCGTTTATCGGCATTGCGATGAAACTTTTTCTCTTAATCTTGCAGATGGATTATACAACAACAGCAACTTATATTTGAAAACTGAAATCATGTTGATATTACCTCAGCTGTTTGATGTACCTAAAAGTTATATAATCTTGTATTCAAAATTACTGTCATTACATACAAACATGCGAAAACTCACAAATTTATCGTAGTGTAAAAAAACTCAAAATTGTTTATTTTTTAAACTTGTTACAGTGAGAACTGGGTGTGTAAAAAGAAAAGGAACGAATAATATTAAATTGTGTCCCTGTGGTAAACTCTACCAAGCTACATCCTTTTTTCGGCGGGAAGAAACTAAGAACGCAGCATTATATGTCAAACTTTTTCTTTATGGGTTTTAACTTATTTACTATTTTTATTATAGTTTGTATTTCGACAGTGTTTAACATCAATGCAAGAAATCTTTGTGGTTCAGAAACATGAGGTATATTACCATATCATAAACTCTTTTTGTACGTATTTTAATATCTTGTTAGTCGTACCACTATGTATGTCCAACAAAAGTTATTGATTAATCGGTGTTTTGTCGTCAGTAGTGTATCCAGTTACACCTTTAAAAATGTGAAAGGGTACAAGCATTAATGGGTGTATCATTACATGAATTACGAAGTGTGTAGTATCATTGTTCTAAAAACTCAACTTTGGAAGAACGTTGCACTATGGTTTACAACGACAGTCAGTAGATCTCAAAGCGCATGCGTAGAGATCAAAACTGTTACACTGTAAAAAAATTCCGAAACGTCACTGATTACTTCCATAGAACTTTTCGGGATTTCACCTATTTCCCCGTAAAATCTAGTATTTAAAAAAAAAGGTTTCCTGAATTGCTACAAGTTGCACCAAAACAGACCTTTCACTGTCACAGAAAATATTTTTAGCTACCGGTTTAAAGGTTGACTGAACGTATTTTAAAAGTATATTGGCTTTATTTCAATTACGTCACATCCAGGTTGACTAAGCTCCCAATGAGAGCTAACAAACCTCTGAATAGCTGCAGCTTTGTAAGGCTAGAATTGCAGACGATGTTGCCTTAGCTTTGGCCATGATTGCATTAACGCTTCTGTAGCTTTCTTAGTAGCTTAGGAAGGATCTAATCAATTGGCAGCTTCAACATTCATACAGATCTTCTTGGTGCATTAAAAAGTATGATCTTTATCTTCTATTTACGAAGACATCAAATACAGTTATTTATAGCACAAAGTATTATTAAATACATGAAACGGAGTTTTGCATTTCTTTGTTTGATGTAATACAAATCATAAACAGTTGCAACTTTATTTTTAGATCGAAAACAAATGAAATATAAATTCGAAAAAGCTAAAGCTCCACAAGGACAGAAAACTACGCACAAAATAAAGAAAAAGTAGCTTTCAGTTTATAGCATTAAATAGAGAAAAATTCAACGAAAGAATATCTTCAATTCCTATTTACTTATACGCTCTCGTTTTATTTATTGATACATAAAAATATGGCTCAGCTGCGATCCATAGCAGATTGTAAAGAAAAAAATTCAACACAGTTATACTTTTTGCTCGTGTCTTTCATTTTTCTCTAAAAGAGACTTTCTGCAATTCTCTTTTATAATTTAAACAAAAAAAGGATATAAAAGAAAAATCTACTGGTTTAAAACATTTACGGAAGATTTTCATCCAGTACATTTCTTTAAAAACAAAATTTCAAACGGATGGAGAAGCTCACATGCATCATTTATTGGTTGATACATGTATACGGTATTTTCATCAAATTGAATGGAATGAAGAAATATGAAAGGAAATTTAAGATAAAAATATGTAACCCAGAAAAAGTAACATATTTATGATCATATTTGAAAGTCGCAAAAGGTCGGATGTTATTAAAATATTATTCTAATTTTAAAACTATATGTACTTTAGGTTGAACGAAAATACTTTATAACGCCTACCTATTTCTCTCGTCAAATTTAAATTATTAAAACAATCAGTTGTTCGTTAAGCAGTGATGACAAAAGAAAACTTTAATGACCAAGTATGATATATTTTAAAATCAATTATAGTATCAGGATTTTCCAGTTGAAACGCGGAGAAGTACCATCAGGTCAGATGGACAGCAGCAATAATAACGCCACCAAACTGGGATACGTGGTGTTCAGAATTAAGTCAGATCAAGTCCATTTTGACATAATCCGTTTTAGCTCTGAACGTAAAAGGTTTTAGCAACGAATTGTTACCCTCTTAAATGAGGCGCTTGGAGTGAAAATGGTTAAAATTGAAGGTCATTCAGCTGAGAAAGCGTTCCCGGGGTTCACCACGAGGAAGTAGATCTATGTTGTAACCCCTTCGCGAAAAAAGGTACAATCATCACCCAAACTTTTTCTCAAGACAAATATTTATACTCCATATTTAGTATTCCATGAAGCTGATAATCAGAGACTTGTTCCGGACTCCATCGCAGATATCCTGGACCATCCCAGGTTCAAAGCAGTTGCCCATTTCAAGCTGTTGACAGGACATGATAGTCTAGATTTTAGAGGATTCAGGTATCACGGTAGATGTAATAAAAAACTAAATAAATAGTGTACAGTGATCACCGCTTATTTAAATCATGTCTGTTCTTTCTAAACAGTTTTGATTCCTTAAAGCGGCTGATTCAATAACGAGGCTAATTCAACAAAGCTGGGTTTTGTTGTGTTTTTGACAGTTTATTTCGTTAAGGAAGTTGATTCAATTAACCACTGATTCAATTAAACGGCGTCCACTGGAGTAACAGTGAGTTCTTTCACAAATCAAACGTCCAGAATTTTTTCACCTAGATTTGTATCAAATTCTGAACTAAGCAAAAGGAACTAAATGCACCACGTTGAAAATAACTTTCTTCAATATCCAGGAGCCATGTCACGTTCACGTGCGGTTCGAACTTCCCTTAAAATTTCGAAAGTTTAAGGGATGTTTTCTTTGTGTTGATGTGTCAAGTAAAGAAATCGTAGGTCTAAATGCTTTTGGAAGAAAAGGAATTTTCATAGAGCGGTAAAAAAACCTTACTGAACTTTTGTTTAAAATGTCAGAGTTTATTTATAGAAAAAAAGTATTTGCTGAATGATTTTGAGCTATTTAGGCATAGCTGCAAAATAATAGTATAATTTAGTCTGTAAGTTGTTTATGCATCATGAAACGTTTTCTCTGGAAAATAAAATAAATCTTGATTTAGTCTTGAACTACAAAAGTATCAGAAGCAAACCAAGCAAAAGATTTAAGTTGTAATTAAACCCGTCTTCATAATTAAGTTTCAAAAGACATAGCTATTGTCCTGTTTCTGTAACCCATGCCATCATTTATTTCTGAAATTAGCTGCAAGAAACTGTACTTAAAACTGCTACTCACTATTAAAAGTTTTGTTGGTTCAGCAGCAGTCGCAGAAAAATCTGCAGATTATAAAAATATGCGTAACTTGCGATAAATTCGGTGCGCCATACATTCAAAACTGCCGAAATTAACTAAAATGAAACATTTTAAAACCTATCTACTCTTTTTGACGATTAAAAAACTTCATATCCTAAATTTATAGGAGTTCAAATTGAACATGATGCGTTTGTGTAAATCTGATATAATTAAAAACTGAGCGTAAGTATATTTGTATGTACCAATGTATGTATGTCCAAGTTACTTCTGCCGAACGCCAGTTGTCAATAGCTCAAAAGAGGTTACGTAATCGAACATATTTTCTCAATTCTTGTTACATGCTATTTTATAGCTAACGAAAAGAATCAAACAGAATTAATTGACAAGTAGACCTTAGAGGGTACAAGAGCTGCATTGGTTTTAGCCCCCATTGCTCAAAAGAGGTGGTTCAATTGAACGTTCTTTCTTTTCATTGCGAGTGCTATATCTCGAAAAGCAATGCTACATTTGAAATGATATTTGGAATAAATGTGAGTCCACACGGAAACAGGCTAACAGGCACTGATTCACTTTTGGTGTCAGTAGTTCTAAGAGAAGCTGATTGTCGTCATTTTGCGTGCGAATGAAAATAACTTAATGCTACAACAAACGAACTAAGTTATATTAAAAATGTCGTTTGCGCCTTCGTCGCGATTTATTTGTTGACAAATTATGAAAAAATCTCAATGATTTTATCCTTTATCTGTTGCCGTCTACTATTTGTAAACAAAAAATGTTTGTAATTACTTCAAGCAGAAGTTAAAAAAAAAAAAAAAAAAACTTTAATTCCCGATCTTTGTTTTTGCTTTTGGTAGGGGTAAATTTTATCATACTATTTGGTATATTTCGATAATTCTGAAATTAGTAGGGTTATAAAATTTTTGCGTGCGCAATTTTATTTTAATAACCCTGTTGTTTTATGGTATTTCGATGCAAATAAATATATTTCTATTCTTTGTTAACGTATACAAAGTAATAATATTCCTCAATCAAAAATTCGAGCACAAAATGTAATGCCAATGAAATGCGATTACCAATTCCCAAATTATAAAAATCTTTTTATTATTGTGAATAGCACAATTTTGTAGAGCGATTGCACCAGCGATTGAAAGTTAGACCCAAAATTTCTTCAGATACATATCGGAGAAAGTTTTGTGATAGCCACAATATAATATTTTAGATTAGTTATTCCGCAAATTCCAATTTTGTCGATAAACTCAACCACTCTGGAAACCAATGGTTAAAGATACCATTTGGGACACCCAAACCCTTCTCGAGTAGACAGTATGAATGAAGCAGAAGGGAAGGAGACGCTTCTAACATTGGTTCGAACAGTACAGAACACATTACTTCTGCTCTTGCATAATTAAAGCACAGTTCTGAGGGCAGGATTCAGTATCCTCCAATCTCGTAGGCTCCCAAAGCCGTACTTGTGTTCTCAAAACTATTTCAAAAGATTACCAAGAATCACTTCGTTGCAAGTAACTCTCAAAAACAAAATAAATTTACGTTAAAATAGATACATTAATGTCCTTTCCTTACGCTAAAGTGTGAAGTAATTTGAAATACTTGTACTGATAAATGCTGAAATTTTCTCAAGTGTGGATTAAATTAATATTATGCATTGAGTTCATGCATGATTCAATATTTATAAAGATTTAAATCAGTCGTTCTAAGAAATGCTGGTTTTCAAAGCATCTTTGATATTTCCATCTTTACAAACTTGATAATTTAAATATTTAAATTAGTTTCCATTCATAAAGAGCACTGAAGTATCAGACATTTAAACTAAGACGTGCTCAGTGAGGTAATGTAATGTTGCTGTTTTCATTTGGAAAATTGCTAAAACATTTGAAATTAAAATTGCAAATTCTGCTTTAGAGTGACTTGCACTGAACGCAACTAATCATAGAGATCAATTTCTTTTATCGAAAATGTTTCTCCGAAATATTGGTATGGTAGATTTTACTTGTAGATAGCTGTAAACCGTATTGAAAATGCAGCATTTCAAGCTTGAAGTATATTTCAAGCTGTAAAGATTTATCCTTAATGTATGTATTTTCGCTTACGTAATCTCTGCGGCATTTTTAGAATATTCCAATGTAAAACAATAAGTTCCATCCACAACTAAACGAGCATACTTTCATGTACATCAACATCTTATTTCTAGTATGCAATCGATATTCTCTAAATTAGCTGAGACTTCGCATTATGTCAAACATATCTTTTTAAGCAGATTTCAAGGAACAAAATATGCCCGGCTCATCTGATAAAATAAATATACGTAAAAAATAAACAAACACACAAATGAATTAGCTACCCCTTTTTAACAATGCAGCCAATATTTTCCTGATAAAAAATTCTATAATATTTTTCAAAAAGAAAGAAAAAAAGTTTTAACAATAAAAAGCTCATCAAAATAAATGCATTAGATCAACAATGTCGAAAGCTCTTTCTTCCGGGTTAAAGAAAAAAAAAACCCTCGGATTCTATTTTTCTCTAGCTGACAAAAAAATTAATGAAAAAATGAGTAAATGCCTTTAGAAAAAATACAACAATAATTAAATGGTCACTTGAATAAACGATTTTCATCATTATGTTTGAAAAAAGTTGTCTGCACAGCTCTTAATGTTAACCATAAAAAAAAACCTTGCCTAAGATCGATTAATTTATTATTCATTTAGAGTAAAAAGAAAAACAAATCTTGTCTCACACTCATAATTTCATAGTAAGAACCAAGGCTGCGGGAATCGAAAGTTTAAATTTCAAGAGTCGGAGTCGGACCTTTTCCCTCTAAGTCCACAGCTGTTCCAGTGTTTTGCGGTATCAGACAGATTTCAAGGGAAAGAAGTCGAAATACGAGGTTCCTAAAATTCCTTTAGTTGGATTCAAGGCTGGACTAATTTTGGGAGAAAGGAGTTAGAGTCGGAGTTGGAAATAGAAGGCTTTTAAGTCCCAAGATTAGGATTCGATCATTTTCCTTCCGAATATTTACACCCTGCCAACACCATGAAGTCTGATTTGAACTGATTTTGCGTGGAACGAGTCGGAGTGGAAGTCGAAGACCCAAAAGTTATAGGAGTCAGAGTACAGACTTGGTCAATCTCTCCAAAACTTCCCAGCCCTTGTAAAAATATTTGCAATTTGAATTCATTTCATTTAGTCATCTTTATCTCTGATTTGCATCAATGCTAAGTCTACAAAACTTGTTATTTCATTTACTATTTTTTTTTTCGATTTCTTTAAACCAAAAACTGAAAATGCACTTAGAACTTACACATTTAAAAAAAAAATGTGTTGCCCAAAATATTTTTTTGCGTTGTTGTTAATGTTAAAAATGTTTGAATTTTTCCAAAAATATCCTTAAAAAAGCCTAAAAAACGTAATAGCCATAAAAAGTCTCTTTTATAAAATGTTTATTTGATTCAAAACTAATCTGTTTAGCAATTTACATTGAAATGAATTTAAAAGAAAATGAAAAAAAATCATACTTATAAGAAGCAAAGGCAACAATTATGAAGCTTAAGAGACACAAGAGTTTATGCCTCAGCGAAATCAATATTTTATAGTACAAAAATTAAAAAATAAAAAAAAAATACTAAGAAAGTAAGTTTATAACCATCCCTATGTTTAAGAAAGTTGAGAGCAGTGTTTAGATCTTTATGAAAAAAAAATCTCTTATAAAGCAAATTGTAAAAGAAAATGTATCAGTAAAATAAATAAATGTATTGTGTAAAACTGATTAAACAATTCTCGTAAGTGAAATTATTTATTCATTATCTCTTTTGTTTTAGCGAATTAATTCTTTTTTCATTTATTTATTTTCTACTATGTATTGACCTTGAAAAGTCTACAAGAACCGTTTTGCACAAGCATATATCACTCTAAAAACGCGTATTTTCACTTAAAACAAGCCATAATGAGTTTTTGTTCGGAGATACTGCCATAAGATACCTTAAAGAACGTAAAAATGTAAAACATTTGTTACCTGTGCTCCTATGAATGTTCACTGAATCAAGTTTTATGTGTCAAAAAAAGAAAAAAATATATTTCTCCTTGGGTTAAAAAAATTACAAAAAATATCTGACGTAATAAAATGTTAAAAAACGCGAGTTAAAATTGTATAGTCTATTCATTCGTCCTCTATTCTAAGTCGAAGTGTACGCTTTACAAATGCGCAACATATTTTACGGTTGCCTGATACCTTAAAATGGCTTCGGTTTTCAAGAAATATCTTGAAATAACTTTATCTGACACTCAAAGCACGTAAAAGTTTAATGCATCCAGTCTTAGGATAAGGAAATCCTGAGGAGCATTACGTACTTCTCCTTTACAAATTGATCCACTCCACATTACATTCCATTCGTTCTGTCCATTTTGTGCGGCAAACCCATTGAAGATATCGCCGTTCAAACAATGAAGACCAATGATTTATCCCATCTGGTTTTCCGAACAGTCATTCTTGAAGGTAATAACGTTTGGCTAGGATAAAACGTGAGTAAATTTCTGAGAAGTTTGTTTCTGTTGTATGTCTTTTTTTTTTTTAATGACAGCACGGAGTTTTATTCTTTCGTAAATCATGTTTTGGATTGTAAAAACAGTATAGAGCTTTGTAATAAAACTCGAGTAAATACTAGTAACAGAAATAAAAATGAAAATGAGAAATGAGTTAAGATTTTAACAAAACCGAGAAAATCTAAATAAAACAGCTACTGAAAAGGCAAAAAGCCAATTTAAATCTTAGCATAAATAAGGCAAAGAAAATTTTTAAAATGATTTTTTAAAAAACAGCTAAAAATGCAACATAAATAAGTCAACGAAAAAAAAGGAGGAAAACATATCCGTCTCACAACAACCGGCTAGCAACCAGCGCAAAGCATCCAGTCCCTGGTATTAATTTGAATTGAAAGGCTTGGGGCAGAAATGTGACAAGCCACAAGGAGTGACTTTTTGTTCAAAATTTTTATTTCGCATTTGTAAAATTGAAATAAACATGATAATGGATTATTTCATTTGGAAAAAAACAAATCTAGTTTTAGTATTGCAGAATATAGGCTCGTGGCCCAGTGAAGAAAATAAAATCAAAGCAACATTAACTACGGCTAGGTGAAAGCAATAAACAATTCGTGATTGCTCAATAAAAGTAAATAAAAAATGAGACAATGTTAATAAAAGTACAAATAAAAAAGAAAAAAGAATTTAAAAGTTAGTAAAAATAGGACAATGTAAATAAAAGTACAAATAAAAGAGAAAAATGAGTTTAAAAGTTTGTAAAAATGAGACAGCATAAATTAAAGTGCCAATAAAATTGATAAAATAAGAAGTTACTCAACAAAAACAAGACAGCCTTTGCGAAAGAGCTAATAAATATATTAAAATGAGATTAAAACTATATCAGACAACGTGAATAACGTACGTATTGTTAATTTTGCTGAAACATGTTTTTCTTTTTTTAAGTATCACAGAGCGAAACATTGCAGAAAAATTATATACTTTTGCTTTATGTAAATCTATATGAATCCAATGTGTATAAAATACACCAAAATAATTTTAACATAAATTTAATTTTAGAATTTTAGAATTTTATTTAAAAAACTTGATTTTACCCCCTATCCCCCCACGTAACCTTAAAAAGCAGTAATAAATGTATAAAAAAAAACCTTTGACACTAACTCAAAGAATGACTACTGAAAAAGCTAAGGATTACAACATAATGTTTCTCAAATTCTCAAATTTACCTTGAATGGAGAATAATTATTTACACACCAATATTATAGCCTTGAAGAAAGATAAATTCACTGCATGAACCATTTAATTTCTAAAATATAAAGAAACATTTCGATCATCATTTCTTCAAAAAAAACATACTTTTCTTCTTCAATATTCTAGTTGTCATTCATGCTTAGTTTTTACCAATCAGCATCATTGATTTTTACACGAATAATCATCTCGAAAATTTTCAGATGCCTTGTTTTTCTCCTTAGGTTGACGGAGATTGAAGAGGGTAATCAATCACTTATATTCCAAGTGAAATATTGCAGAGTCACTAGAAAAATTTTATTGTTCATAAGAGCATTGAAGGATTTTTTCCTCTATTACAATGGATAAGCATTTTAAAGTGCAAATTTTTTCAGTAGTGAGAAAGTATTGGATATTCCAGAAAAAAAAGAGTACTCCTAATATGGTCACAAATTTCACTTGAAAGAAATAAAATGCTTTTAAATAAAAAACATGATTTGGAATTTCGCATTTTTTAACTCATTTTTTAAAATTTACTATAGGGACAGGTGGGGTAAAATGGGTAGTCAAAATATATGGTTTTAAAAACAAATTATTTTAAATTAAATTTGCACTTTTTTGAGTGGGACATTATACTTGACTGTTCTGAATTCTGTTTCGCAAAATATATTTTTCCAATAGATTATTTTTTAGTGAGAGGCAACACTTTAAATTGAAGTAGATAAATTCAAGCCGCATGTTGTCTGCTTAAACTTCTATCTCCAGCTCCTGATTTTTGAGAAATTTTATTACTGTGTCATAATATCTTTAGTTGGACATTTTTGTTGCTGCTTCAACTTACACGGAAGAAAAAAAAGATTTTTTTCTATTTTTAATCTCATATTTTGGAAATGGGGTATAATGGGTATATGGTTAGTCTTATCTATCCAGCAAGTTGTTTTAAAAGATACAACAGCATATTTTCCTTTAAATGAATATTATTTCATTTGTGGTTAATTTAAATTGATTGAAACATAAAAGTATGCAATGCCATGACTTTATAAAATTAACTTCGCTCCATCATAACAAATAAGAAGCCAGCGGCATACTTATTCTAGAGTTTTTGTGCACTTGTGCACAAAATAACAATTTCTTCAGAATATATTGGGCCCACCCTGTTGCTGGTCGTCATATTTGTATTTGATTGCAATCAGATGCTACCAATTTCTCTTAATATACCTTTAAATTCTCAGAACACGTCCTCGTTTCAATCCGAAAATTATACGTCACAAAGCAGGATTTCGTCACCTTATAAAGATTTGAAAAGTGCAATATTGTCTGCAATTTCAACAAGAGCTTCGGATTTGACAACTACCAGCATGAGTTATTTAAAACAACTTAAATGTATGCTGGCAAATACAGGAAGTATTGACAAAGATGTTTCAGAAAGGATAAGAGTTGAAAGTGAAAAAATAAAATGAATTAAAAAACAAGAAAATAAAAAATAGTAGAGAAAGAAAGTTTCCATTCAGAGGAAGTATCTGGAATAGAAACTGCTAAAAATATGCTTATGAAGCAAAGTTTAACCACAGGCGCCTGGGTATAAATATTATACTTAGAGGAAACAAGCAAGAAAGAATTTATTGGCAAATTTATGGCTGTTGAAGGAAATATTATGAGATGAAATATTTTTAAAAAATCCGAGATGGGGGATTTTTCTTATTTTTCCTGATATAGACGACATGGATTTCATTGAAAAACATCCAATAATAATAATAATTAATGAGCCACAATTTAACATGAGAGGCCATTACTTTTTTTAAAGAATTACAAGTATGGATATCATGCATTGAAAGAAATCTCATTAATATTTTGTCAAATTTACTGTTTGCACAATTTTTTTAATTAAATTGTAAAATTTTGTTAACTGACTCTTAAAGTCTAAGTTATCACACTGCATTGAACAAATAGTATGCTTTTTTATCACTTCTTAGACTTCAATACCCATTTTACCCCACAGGCTACCCATTTTTACCTGCGTGGGGTAAAATGGGTATAGAAAACATATAGTCATAAACACTCCTATCAAAAATAAATTTGTATCAAATTATGTGTGAAAATCATTTAATTCTACTCTCAATATATGTAATGTATACATAAAACAAAAAAAAATAGAAACAAAACATTTTGACAAAAATATTAGAGTCAAAATCCAAAAGTAGGCTATTTTATACCCATTTTACCCCACCTGACCCTACATGTACATTTTTATCGTTTTTAAACCAAATTCATTTAATCAAGATTTTTACTTTGTTTAAACCTAACAATATCATTACTAGTGGTTTGACAGCGTAACTTTGAAGCACAAACTCTCTACTTTACACTGTCCCACTCTTATTCTAGTAGTTTTATTGTCTTAACAGAATTAATAGTTTCAAAACAAATGTTAAATCATTGCATAATTATCTTAAATGAAGAACCTACTAATCATTGAATCCCTTAACATTAATTAGGTTACTGGTTTCAAGATTAAATGTCATTCAGACTTACTTTGATTCATTTAGATTTATTTACGTTTGAAATACGTATAATAAACAATAAAAGTCAAAAAAATGTCTGTAAAGAAATGCAACTTTAAAGCAGAAATTCAAAATTTCCAACTGTTTAAAGTATTTGATTCAGCACTTCTTATCATCACAGATTTTTCATCATTTGTATTATTGCATAGGATATTACAAATTAGTTAGAGCATTTTCAGCAACTTCAAAAATAGTTTTCAAACAGTAAATCATTGGCCTTAAATACTACAACGAGCTGTGTAAAATATTGCGAACTTGTTTAATGTATAGGAAATTAAAAGTAAAAAGAAATATCTCCTAACCCTGACAGATGAGCACTCAGCACTCGGTTTTGCATTTTTTTCAGTCTAATATGCAAAATATTTAAAGAGTTGAAATATGTACATATGCCCTCAATTGGTTAATGAAATCTCATCTTGATACTCTATTCGCTATTTTATACTTTTAAATTCACCTTTTAGTATATTTTAAGCTTTATTTGCTTAAACAAGTGGATACCAATATCGATTTTCCATAATCACGGTGAGACAGCTTGTCAGGTTTTACTTCATCCCTTTAGTTGCACTACCATTTCCTCACTATTAGCTGCACAGAAAAGGCACCGATAAAATATGTCCCTCATCATTTACAGTTATTATCGCTTTTAATGCGAGAAAGCCTGGTAAACTTTCGCAAATGCTCTATGTATGAATTTGAAGATGAAAAAGTATGCAGGAATTAAATTACCGAAGGAAATTAGAGATAAAAAAAGGCAACGACCAAAATGAAAAGCAGTTTTTGAAAAGCAATATTTTTATGTATAACATTAATAAAGAGAAACCTCTTGCCGTTAAATGTGTTAAGCCATTTGTTGATATGAGCATATAACTCTGATAATTAGCTGTATTTTATGTCGTCTTTTTATTTATTAAATGATGTTACAGAAGTACTCATACTTATTCTTAAAATTCTACAACATGAAATCAGATTATAGTTGCATGCCAATTCAGTATAAATATATGCTTTTTTTTACTTGCTTTCTGTCTATGTTAGTTGAATTATTCATTTTAGTTTTAACCAAATGTAAACAAATACATCTGACGATTCAACTTTTTTTCCACACAACGGCACTACTTTTGTAGCTATGGATCTGTACAAAATTCTATATCTTATATTCTCACTATGTACGAGCCTATGCTAAGCGGTTTGACTACATGAGCTCTGGTTCGGCTTGTAACAAGGATTCAAATTTGGTATTTTGTCTAGTAACATGAATAGAGATTCCATCGGAAACAACTTTTTTTTCTATTACATTAAAGTTTACCAATCACTCGATTTTTTTTTTTTGCAAACCTAGGTAAAATTCTAACTTTAAATGGATCGTTCTTGTATTTACATTGGATGTTGTTTTAAATTTAAATACCAAAATAGTTGCAAACGCAGTTTAAAAACAAGAAAAACCGCTGCTTTCTAATACAAAGCTAATTGTTATTAAGACATTAATTACAATTACTATTAGAAATTTCGAGTTGTGAGCCAGAAAGAGACGTAGGAAAATTGTATTGATGAGAACTTAAAAAGATAATTTTTAATGCTCTGAAGTTAAAATAAATTGCAACATATGACAAAATAAACATAATTTTATCTGATATTATATTTACTAGTGGTAAAAAAACTAGTTAGTTCTAAAGAAAAGCTATTGCATTTCTGATGCAGTCGAACCGCTTTACCTGGGCTTGTATTAAGTGCAAATCAACCTAATTCCGGAATTTTGTCTAGATTCGTGACCATCAAGGTCGTACCGAAAATCGTTAGTACGTCATATAAAACTTGGTAACAACACTAATGGGCTAACGGTTTTTATTGAAGTAATTTCACCAATAAATAAAAAAATCACTTTAAAAAAATCTGATAAGTAAAACATATTTCTTATCAGTCGGTATTAAAGCATTCATAAGCGAATAAATTCCTTTCAATGACGAAAAATGTTAGAAAAATCATAACTTTTTTCATTAAACGACACTAAATTCATTCAAACACTTTTAAAGAAGCATAAAGTACGTTTTATCTCTAGAATAAACTTGTGAATTAAATACTATGAATAAAAAAGAATGAAGAAGCAAAAGTGCGTCTTTCATTTAACTGCATACTAAAAACTACTCCCTCGGGACACTATTAGAAGAATTAATGTTTATCTAAAAAAATAACAAATTGCTTTCTCTGAAGAAGGAAAGGAGACTTGGTGAAATATGTTAATAAATACAGTAGTTACTTTTAATACGAACTTTATCGATTGACTTAAAAACAAGGAATAAGGATAGCATAAAGGGTTTCTGGTACTTTCAGATCAGTGCTTTATCTAAAATTGAAAACTTCCATAACGCATTGGTGGAACGTTAAAAATAATTATCTTAATGGTTACGTTTAAGCAGACCAATTTTTTTCATTGTAAATGCTTTCCACTTTTATCTTAAATTTCTAAAATATTTTTAACTCCACATACATTTGAAAGAACACCAATATAAAATAATAATAATAATTATTATTTATAATATGCAAATTTTCCAAGAAAAAAAGTTGGAAGAATGTTAGAGCATATATTGTCGCAATCTTTGAAGTAATCCTCAAATATGGAAATATTGGACGTTTTTTGTGTTTTGCAATCAATTGAAAAAGTTGAAAACGCAGCGAATTTTTTTACAAACGAACGCAGCTATAGTTCTAAAAATGATGTTACTTCAGAAAAAAGTTTTTTAACAACTTCATTTACTTTATTCTTATAGCTAAAAGATTTTTTTAAAGTAGTTTAACAGCCCCTATTAACTAGCGTCGACCTTACGTTTAAGCTAGCACTTCCAATACTCAAAAAGTCGGATGTGACAAAAAAAAAAGATGCAATACTCAACATCTGTTTAATTTCTCAATTGTTTGTCTGCAGAAGAGAAGCAATTGAAAATGTATTGCAAATTTTTTTTTTCCCTTTTGATAACTGAAATATATTTGCTAAAAAAATAATTTAGTTTTTAATTTAAAACTCCATAACTGATGCATTTCTATGTTGCTGATGAAAAAACGGATAAATCTTATTATTTTATTTTTAGTACCTGTCAATGTGGTTACTGGTAATTTGAGTTTAATGCTTATTACAATTAATGACTTAAATATTTGTGTCATTCCGAAAACTAATATTTTTGGTAACAGATATATTTCAACTATTTTAAAGTAAACACACCAGTAGTTGCAACGTTATACCAATGTTATTCGAAATATTATTGCAGTATGAAATCTTTTTTGGGTCGAAATGGACCCAAACACTGCAGCAGGGTTTTAAGAGCCCAAATACGCATTTTCAGAATGATGTATTAAGCCTGCGTACCTTTTTCAAAACATGATTTTTTCCTCAATTTTGAGTCCGAAATGTAAGGGTAACCCAGTGACTCCGCATATCATTATTAAAAAATTAACTTATGGTTATCAATAGGGAACAAAGCTATTTTCGATTTCACATTTCCATTGAGAAAAAATATCATGTTTTACTTTTAAAAATATTTGTCTTTGTTGCACTTTTAGAATATCACATGCATTTTTTCTTGTGAATCTATAAAGTCTTAGAGCGGGGGTCAGAACAAAAAGAAATGTTATTGCTATTTGTTTCCTAAGAAATTGTCTTCGAAAAAATATTAAATGCGTCCAAAATGTAGTCATTAATAAACGAATCAAGAATAAATGCATTAATGAACGATTAATTAAGTGTGTGAATAAATCAATGAATTGTGAATAAATAAGTGCATTAATGAATACGAGAATGCAGAAGAATTAACTGATAAATGATTAACTCAATGGATATGCAATTAATGAATAACCGAATAAAATACTCCACTTTGTCCCGTATGCACTGGACAAAGCAAAAAACACGCTTGAAATAAAAATATGCCCAATATTAAAAAAAAATAAATTCTGTACTGAACATCCGTAGGTCTCGACTAATACTTAAATTGTCAACTTAAACTGCTAATAACAAGAAGTTATATAAAAGAAAGAAAATATATATATATACGCCAAAAATTATAACAATAACATAAACAAATTTTTAAAAATGTCTGAATTTTTACATGCTTGTATGACTCTTGGCTTGTATAATTGCCATAATCTTCATAGGTAAGTTTTTTGACTGGAATCAACAACATGTTTAATAACATAGTTAAAATATTTCGAGATAGACGGCGGGAGCTCTAAAAGAGTAAACTATTTCACCACTTCACTTTGTCCCGCTTTTCCGGTTTACCCCATATTACAATAATTTTTATAGATTGATTTAACTCGTTAAGTTTTGAGTTTCTTTTCTAATGTGTTTAATCATAATTATTTGAGCGAGGTGATTGAAAACAATTAATGGAAGTGTCATCATTTTGAAATTTTGAAGTGTGAGAATTCTAGTGTTAGAGTCGGCGGAATTTGTTACAGTCCTTTGTGAAACTAGCATAAGAGTGAGAATAAATTCTGCGAATAAAATCAGTAACAACTGAAAACTTTCCGTTTTTCTTCATAATTAGAGCGAACTTGTCATCAGATTTTTCGATGAAACCAAAACAAAAAAGTGCAATTTTTTCAAACAAACAGAACACGAGCCTTTGAGAGCAAACATGGTGTAAGAGTCAAGAAAAGAGAAAAAAAGACAAAAAAATATTCACAAGAGTTTGAGTTATTAAATAGTGGCTTCTTTTGCACAAGACACAACTATTGTTCCATTTTACGATGAAAATTTCCGATCAAATGATTGGACCTAGAGTTTCACGAAGTCGAATGAGGTTGAAATTGATTTCTGGTAGTGAAAATACAATATATGAAAGAAATCGACTTAAGCCACTTTTGCTCTCAATGGCTCATTTAACTCTGTCAAATGTTATTATCTTTTATTGATTCAGATGAGTCATTGAGAACATTCTTATTGATCACATCTCTTTATTCAGAGAAATTTTAACATATTATAGTTTTCCATAGGATTTCTTATTAATCCAGCCACAAACTTAAAAAAAACTTCGTGCTTACTTCAAAATATATTTAAGGTCATTTAAACATATTACAGCATTGAAAAAGATGCGTCAAAATAGGCGAATTTCTTATACACATCTGTCTCAATATTTTCAGTATATTCAAGTTGTACTGCCCTCCCCCACATCTTAAAGTTGGTGTTAAAGACGCCCCAATACACGCAAGTTTAGTCGCAAAACTGTAAAAAAAGATTTTTTTTTAATTTATTCCAAAATAACAATTGTACTTATTAACAACTGATGCAAATGAACTTCTCCTAGCATTTAGATTTCAGCATGACCAGTGCTACGTTAAACATTGTTTATTCTACTTCTACGTTTCGGTAAGTATTCTGTTCATCTTAGCTTTCGTGCTTTACCAATCGGTCTTTAAGTGACCCACTCAAATACTGTTTGAGAAAAAAGCTGCTTTATCTTTGGTACATTTCCGATTCCACTTTAACTTTAAATTTGACTTAAAGGGGAATGTCAGGATTTTTTATAATATAAAAGTGCTGAACTACACATTTTGAAAGGGATGTAATGCTGTGAGCCTCTTCGTGGTGTACCCTGGTTAACACTAAGTCTACTACAGCGGCAGAGCACGGCTACAAGGAGAGAGATTGTTTGTATGTGCAGCATTGGAGCGCAGGAGGCCTTTATCAAACTAGTCAATAAATCCTAAGTTCCAAGTGCAACTGCAAAAAAATACATATTTTTAAAAATACTTTTTTAATTTCGTTTTTATAACGTAATGTGCCCAGGAGAACTGAAAAAAGGAGAAACCTGCATTTTTAATGCAGATTTTAATGCGAAAAAATTGAATATCTCATTATTAAGTCTATACTAAGCACAATGAAAAGCATTTAATGGAAAAAAATGAAACAATATATCAGTTTATTACTTAGGCTGTGTTTAATTTACATTTGAATACAATAAACTTAAACGATTTCCTAAGCATTTTTAAAAAAACAAAATGCGTTTCAATTAAAAACCGTTTATAAAGAACAAAAAAGATAGTAATATCGAATAAATTAATTGCTATGTATTTTTTAAAAAAAAAAAAGACGAAATGCATTAGTTTATATGTATAACAGAGAGACATTTTCTCCCAGAAAAATGTTTTAACGGTTTCAAGACGCTAAAAACAATTTACCTTAAGGCAAAAAAATTAGCAACAAAATCATTTATTCTTTTTTTGCTAAAACCTGTTGTGCAAATACATTAGGAACTTTAAACAATCAATTGAATAGTTTAAAACATTTTTTTAAATGTTTGCCAAGCTTCTTTTTCCGTAACAAAGTATTAAGCAGTTTTGTCCCAGCATCTACGTTCTTTTGTTTTCTGAAATACAGATAGTTTTTAATAAAGGTTTTCTCTAGTATTTCTATTCAATCAAAAAACAATTGACTGCAAAAAACTTAAGATTTTTTCTTCATTTTCTTTTACATTGCAGTAACAATCGAAGTCTATTTACTTCAATTTAACCCACTCGAAGTCGAATAAGAACTAATGAGCACGCTTTTTCATAACAATTTGTTTTAATCATTTGTTTGAAATTATCCACATTTCGGCTTAAAAGGGAATTTTAATTGTCTTTGAATTAGTATTAGCACGCAATCAGAACTAATTTTATTTGCATTTTTGAACTTATTTGACTTTATATGCTTATCCATTGTGTATCTTTTATAAACAAATAATAATTGTAGCAAATAAGATGAATATAGGTAAAGTAATATCGCAAAGCTAGTTAAGTTTTATTAGCTAAGAAAGAGAAGAAAATTATGAAAGTCAAAACTGAAAATTCTGAAACAAGAACAACAGAAGAAAAAAATTTGCGAGAACAACAGAAGAAAAAAATTAGCAAAACTATTCTGTACTGCAATTAACTCGAAAACGCTTAATCAGATAAACTGAGGATGCAGGCAAAATACTAAGTTATGGATAAATGGCGCTGAGAAGGGTGAAAAGAGAGTGTGTCTCAAAAAAAAAAAAAAAAACCTTTATGTATTTAAGGAAATCCGTTGTTAAACATATCTGTTTTAAAATAATAATAATAATAATAATAATAATAACCATTTATATTTTTTGTGTGTTTAGTATGTAAGATTATTCTTTAAAATAAATAAACAAAACAATTTTCTTGGTTAAAAAATAAAACTATTGCTATTGACAGTATGTTAGTTTGTTACTCAAAATACTGTAAAAAGAGTAATTCTGAATCTCTTGGATCGATTTTCTCTTTTAAAATATGCGGGATTGTGATTGGGAGATTTTTTTTTCTTCTCCCTGACCATTGCAATTGGCTGTCGGCTAGAGATATGCTGCTTGACAATTGCAAAGGAACAAGTGGGTTATCCAAAATTTCGTCTGAGAAAACTAACCAATAAAAGTAAATTCAAGCTTAGAGGGCGTGGTAGACCAGGACTTGTTATCTGTATAAAAGACAGTACATACAAACTCATAATTCATACATAAAATCATGCAACTTGAAGTTTGACGAAAGTATTTTTTGTTGTTATAAGTGCTATTCTCTGAAGTTTTGTTTGGTAATAGTTATAATTAAGAGCAAAATGTCAGCAAGATATCATTTGAGTACTTAAGATCGTGAAGTTAAATGACAGGAATCGTGTCAAAGGGTCACCACTGTTGCTGCTGCAATGAGTGTAAACAATTACACGCAATGGGACGACCACATCGTATTAATCCCAGGTGCTAAAACAGATTTATCTTTTCAGGGTATGTGGCCGCCTCTTAGTACCCATGGGAACCGTTCATAGACACATTACGAATCTTGATGCCGTGGATTCAGATATAAGATCTGGTTCAGCGGCACCTATCTCCAGCCTATTTGACCGCTACGGATAGTTCTGAAAGAACAATCACAAGGCGAATTAATGATGTTAGTTTGTATGCATAGAAGTCTGCTTGCTCGTTGCATCTTACTCCAAACACATCACCGTCGAGAAAGATTACTCTGATGTAAGGAACATGTAGGTTGGAATGACTGAAATCGGTCTAGAGCAGCGTATCTTAATTTGTGTTCCGTGGAACTCCAGGGCTTCACGGAGATCACTCAAGGGGGACTTTCTGCTATACTGCCGTGCTAAGCACAGATGTGGTATCTGCAATAGAGCTCAAAATGAGAAATCGATGATTAAAGTTTTACAACTCGTTTCTTTGATTTATGACTTAATTAAATGCTCAACTTGCAGTAGTTGTTTCGTAAATAACTTATCTAAAAACCGTAAGAGAGTATTTTTGTAAAAATCTTAATTTAAAATAAATAAATGTAGTTACGACAAATTTTGTTTTCAAAACCTTTTCATATACTAAGCTATTTTCACCGTAAGTGACAATTGCTAGGCATTTTTAGGGGTATCTGCACAGATACGACAAAAGTAGCTTAGAAAAACGTGCTCAATGTATCATTAAATAATACTGAAAACATCTGCTTTGTTTGGACTTAGCTGTTTTGCTTTATTTTGCCAATACAATTCTAACAGAATCTGCCTTCTGAAAGATACCATTTTCAAAACTCCGGACAGTTAAAACTGTAATCCATAACAATTTTCTGTTTTTTATATTCAAATAATATGTTTTTTTTATACTGTTTTATTTTCTAGATTCATTTTTACCGAGCATGAAGATAATTTTGGCAGCAGACGATACTTAAATAAAAATATTACTGGCCGTAGAACGAAATGCGTTTTTTTTTGCATGAAAGAATTAGATATGAATATTTTACATGCATTTCATTTTTAGAATTTCATTTTAAATAACCATTTAAATAGAAAAAATTGAATATTTACTTTAACAATTATGCAAAGTTGCATTAGTTTTTATTATCAACCTGTATCAACTATTCAACGTAAACTAATTTTAACATTCTGTGTTACAGTAAACTGCTACATTATTAAATATGCTGCTTTACTAAGGTATAAAAGTCGTATCTACAAATTACTAAGGAAAAAAGTGGTAACTGCGCAGATACCACTTTAAAGGCTAAGCATTTGTCACTTACGTTCAAATTGCCTTAGCAAACTAAGCAAATTTGCAGTTACGACTTTTTTCGTAACGCTTTTTTTAATATTTCCCGTTCACAAATCGCCAAAAAACTTGAGATTCAGGTAAATTAAATTACTAACGACCACCTGGTGACAATAACTCAATTTTGATAAAATGTGCAGATACCACATCTGTGCTTAGCACGGCAGTATATTTCAAACCCGCTTTGAGAGAGGACTGAGAAAATACCCCAAGGACTTCTCGATTGTTTAGCAGAGAGAATGAAAAACAGATGTGCATTAGTGTCCGCGGCCTTTACCTATCTTATTAAGATACTATTTTCTGGATCATTGTGATCTAAACATCAATTTTTGTGGCTGTTTTTAAAACTTCCGAGAAGTATAATTTTTTTCTTAAGTTTTTAATTTGTATGGTGATACATATATTTTACGCTATAATAAATACACATAGTTCCCAATTAATGTGTACCTATCTATATTTCTCCAATCATTGTCTTTTCTTAATTATTCCTAAAAACGTAATTGTTCCTCAGTAGTAGTGAAGCAGTGTATTTCAATCCGTTTCTCCATGTCCATCTCAGTTCCCTACTGTTCCCTGTATGCAGTAGTGACCAATTGTGAACCCTGCTTTCGGTTTATTCTCGCTAAAATTTTTCAGTCACCTTACATGCTATCCAATTATTTTGTTTTTACTCTGTTACTCCTGATTTACCTTTATCTTAAATTACTTTTTCAAACTAGATTTACATCACTGTATTGCCAAATAACCTCTAGTAACATATATTAATCTTATGTAGGGCTTTTATATATCATAATTTTGAACATCAGGGGTCGTTAGCTACACATTTTATGTTCTTGTGTATGTTCTTTCTCCCTTATGTTGTTATTATGTTTGCTTCAAAGCTATGTCTTGTCATCAAACTATGAACACACTTTACACCTTGCACTAATAAGGAATTTTCATTTTATTGGTGCAACGTTTTGTCTGTTAACGTGACAGTACGTGTAGATATCACCAGCAGAAATTGATGGTGCCCTCCCGCCCCTAATCGCTGGTGTTTTGATATCTAAACGGAGAAGGAATTAAAGCGAAGCATGTGACAGAAGCTCTTGGATCCGCTGCGCGTATTGAAAGTGGCCACATTATGTGCTAGTTTCTAAGGAAATTTCTTGCCAACTTCACCACATATGCAGATCATCAGACTTCTTCCAGACACACGTTGGACTCTATCAATAGGTATTTATGTAGGAATTTCATTCTATTCCTATCTTTCGGCTCAACGTGATTAGTAGCAACGTTATCTTGGACCTTATTTGATTTCGACGCACACTCCTTTGCAAAAGAAGCATTTATATGTATTTTGCTGCTCTCTTCAGTTATGAGGCACAGGAAAATTTGCTATTTGAGAAAAAAGTATTAATACTTACGTTTATTTTCTCTTCTGTAATTCAAGAAAATTACCAACAGAAATGAAATGTTAAGAAGAGCATATTGTCATTCAACCTACCTCAATAGATAGAACTAGATAAAAACGAAATTCAGTAGTGCATGTAAAATTGACTGTTCTTTTAAGTTGACCATTTGTCTAAGTTGATCATCTTTTTCAAAAAAAGAATTAGACCTATATCATATAAATTAACCTCTATAAGTTGAACTCCTGCTTAAGGGGGTCCGGGACACATTTTGAAAAAATTTTTATTGTGTACTTTAGAGTTTTGAAATTTTTTGAACTGATTCATCATTTATTTAATAAGCAAAATCATAACATAAATATGAAAAAAAAAATATTTTTTATTTAAATTTAATTAGTTTTTTTCAAAAAAAATGCGGTTGCTTTAAATTGCTATAGCTCAAAATATTGTTGGTCAGTTTTCAATTTTTTTTCAAAAAAAGTATGCACAAATATCTAAGCTTTAATTTTTATTCGGCGATTTTAAAAATATTGATTCAATAAAAAATAAAAAATATTTGAAGAAAAATTTCGAAAAATTCGAAGATACTTTTTTTAAAAAAAAATCATAATTTTTAAAGTAAACGTTTTTTTCAAATTCGCCGAATAAAAATTAAAGTAAATTGCTTGAAAAAGATATGCTCCAAGTTTCATTACTTTATCTCTATCGGTTCCTCACTTATAAGAGTTTGAATGCAAGAAATCGGGAAAAATTGCATCATGGAGAAAAACGCGTTTAAAGTTTTAAAGTTATGCACACTCTCGTTAGATGCATGCAACAAAAATAACTATAACATTCGTTCTATTTAAGGTAGAAACAATATTCAAACGTCCTCTTAAGCAGAAAAAAATGGAGCAATTTTTCAAATTATAAAAAAAAAATTCAAAATTTGAGGATTTTTGTGTCCCGGACCCCTTAAATTGACCACTAAAGTAGCGCACCATAAGTCGTCAACTTACACAGGTTTTACCGTACTAGAAGTACTATGTAGATACTTTAAAACCACTTTCTTAATATGCTTCTCACTGAACTAAAGCAATGGCATTTTTGTTCATGAATGCCAATAAATTTAAACGAGTTCAATTTTGATTTTTTTTTGCAAAGTAAGGATCCCCATTTGGTATTCTCACTGCGGTAAATGTTTTGTGAAAACAAAATGCTGAATACTTCTATTGCAGATATCAAATTCTTCCATTAAATCTTTTAAAATTCTATGAAAAATAAACTTAGTATTTACGACAAAGAAAAACCTAGGAAAGAACAACATAATGACTTTTAATCATTCATTTCATTGCCAATCAAATTTTTTTTCATTTTGCGTTTCAAAGAAAAAAAAAGTTTTGATTTAAAATTGAAGTCTGATAAAATGACACAAATTTAATTAGGCTAATAAATAGCGCAATAGATAATAGCACAAAAATTTCATAAAATGTTAAGTTTAATTTTGTCAACTGATAGGCTTCATTTAATTGACTTGGCTTTCGTAGTAATTTATTTTATTATACGCTAATTATAAAAATGTCAGGTTATTTAAAAAAGCCTTTGTGATTGCAATCAAATGTAAAAACAGAGTTATTTAATTTAAAACTAAATTTGATGATAAATTAGCTTTGAATAATATTAATTAGGATTGGAGTGCCTTAAAAAACTCGACGGGATATATTTTCTTTGCATACAACGATTTTTATTTTAAATTATAATAAATATAAAGGAAAAGTAAAACATATTCAGTTTGCATTAAATCAGTGTCTCAGAGTGAAAATGTTGATTACAAATCAATTCATGCATACTTTTTCTTCTTTAATTATTCTTACTAATTCTCAGTTCTATCTCAAAAATGAATTATAATGTCAGACTTTTACGTTTCTAAAATTAATTTAGACAGATGATTCTCCGAATTGAACTTTTTCGCCTCTCAGTGCACGGTTCATGTTTTTGAAAATAAATTAGATCATTATACATTGAACAATGAGCAGTTTAACATTGATTTAGTTATTACTTCTTTTCAAATTTGCTAACGTTTTTAAATTCAGGTTTTTACAAACTTATATGCTGTACAATAACAAAAGTATTTAAGTCCTGAAGAAAAATGATGGTATTGTCGTTACATGTTTTTATGGTAAAGGCCTTCACGGTAATAATTTTCTCTGACTTGATTTTCCACGTCACGTAATTTCCCACTAAAAATGGCGTCTTTGAGAATCACGGCAATCAACTGCTCTCGCAAGCAAGAGAAGTCATTCATCTCTTTGAAAAATGAATCATTTCTGAACAACAGTTCCTTAAGGCCTCCTTTTCTTTCCTATCCTCCAGATTTCTAAAGTTATAATTGCTTACGTATTTCGTGAAGATTAGAATTCAGATTCATTAACTTGTAACCTATTTTTCAAACAGCGAAGAAGCAAATTATTAGCAATCAAAAAAACATCATTAAAAAAAGTATGTTTAAAAAATTATTATAGTTTAAGTTCTTTTATTTATTTATTTATTTATTTGCATTTCATTGTGAGGAATAGAAGACTAAATTTGCTTGTGCCTGTTGTACGATATGAACACAATCATTTGAAATTATTAAACGAAAAGGACATTACCTTATTTATAACTGAAGTGAACACTTACATTTTGCTCGAAGTTTACTTTCGATCAAAAATTTCATGCGACCTTCTTCTTAATTTACAGGGTGTTTGATATTGATTGAGATAAAGAGAGGCGAATGTTGTAATTACTTTATTTAAATACATTAATATTATAGTGAAACTATAGTTATCTACGTTTCTATAGATGTTCTGTGCGTATCCCCCCCCCCCCGGTCGCATAATAGATATCTATGAGGATTTCTACTTCCTGACACACTCTTAATAGAGTGTACTTTGTTAATGATTCATGCTCGTTTAGTTACCTGCATCTTCGGGGTGATGCCTACATTCGTTTACAAAATATTTATTTCCGAAGTATTTTGTCTCTCTGAACACGAAAATCAGCATACAAAAATTAGACTAGTTGTTTTTTTCAAGATACAGAGCCTACTAGGGAGGTAAAAACTCATTAAGATTATTTTTGTTCTGACAGATACCGGCACTTCCCATGAAGCTGACTTTTTTTTTAATCTTCGCCCCATGGTTACAATTTAAAAAAAAATACTAAACAACACAGATAGACCTCAAGAAATTTAAGTCCGGGGAAAGAAAGACCGAAGATATAACTCTAGTAAATGGGGATAATGAAGAACTTTGCGAAAACTATGAACAAAGATGTTTCTCCATGACCTTAGAGGGAAGCGCTCAAGATATACTGAAGCAAAGTTTGATGAGAGAATTTTTGTCAGCCCTTCAAATGCGCACAACTATGAGGATCATTGGCGGTGTATTTCATGTATGAGGATCATTGTTTTAAAAAAATTTTTGAAGGAGAAGAGTAATAATTCTTTAACGCTTTTAGGAGTATATTACAAGTAAAGTCTAAGAAACAGTAAGGACTAACATTAAAAACACAGGGGCAATAAGCTTCTACAGAAGTTTTGTGACCATGGATGCAATATATGTCGCTGAAGCATCACTTCATTCAGGATAATTCACCAAAAACTGTGAAGCTGTGTACGACGCATGAGGAATCAAGATATCTCTGCAATAGGATCCTGATATCAGGGTCATTGGGCTGAGTAAATGACCGTCAAATACTGCTGGACTGTTACAAAAGATGATCCTTCAATGACGTGAAAGAAACTGTCGAAAATGAAAGGGTTACATAAATAGGCAAAAATCAACTGGTGTTTTCTGAGGGGAAAAAACATTGTTTATAATGAAACAGGACCTACCTACATACATTTATTGCACAAGTTGTTTTTTTATTTTTTTTCATTTTCAAATTTACCTTCTATATCCCGCGCTGAAAAATTCGGATATCAATATGAATAGAACCGAAATTTTACCGTGCTTAAAGATGAAATATTACCCAAAACTAAAATTTTGCGATCTGGATAAACTGGCAAATTTCGAAAAAAATAAATCCTCTCGAAAATAAGTGTTTAGTTACCGTGTTTTTTCTTTTGTCTTACTATAGTGTGGGCCTCAAATATATTAACGCTGTAACATGCTTCGTTTTTCAAGTAGGTAATTTTTATATTCCTACCGCATTTTGAAAGGACTTGTAACTTTAGCGTCCTAATTTTAATCCGCTGATTTTTAATACTTTTTTATTCTCATTGCGTCAAGGACTGGTTCTGGCAGACCAAATCCCTTCTTAAAAACCAATACAAAGTAGCCTTTGAAATATATTTTTCTTAAGGTATTAAAATATAAAAAATATTTAGTGTGTAGGCACAAGCTGGTAAATATAAAATGTTCATTGCTTCACCTGAAGAACACATACTGCAGTCCAGTACGTCAGCCTTTACGATTGAGACAGTTCTGAAGGTAGTCATGTCCATTGGAAATTCTTAAATGAGCAGAAAGAACTTCCAGAGGAAGGGCCAAGGGGATAGGGTTTTGGAGAATGCTGGGTTATATTCAATTATGATGGGTTACGTGATGGGTTATGGTGAATCACTGATAACAGAATTTATGTAGTATTTGCATTATTAACCTTTTTCTGAGATATCCGTTTTCTAACAATGTTTTTTTTTCAACCGTTTAGATTAATGAATTTCAAGGAACCAAGTAACATAAATGGGTATATACTTAGCACTGTACTAAATATAGCATAATTCTTATAAAATATATATTTTATATTTTAATATTATTTTTAAGTTAATTGATAAAAATTCCAAAATATGATGTTTTTTTAATACAACAGTAATAATAATAATAATAATAGCAAGTTACTGAAAAAAATATCAAGTTTCCCATCAATTTAAGTGACTTTTAAATAAAGCGTAACAGATGTTTAAATATTCTTCAATTTGTTCGCAAGGTACGCTTCACAAAATTATGTCAAGCGAGTCACTACTGATTAACTTAACTCCTGAACACAAGATTCCTGTCTTAATTTTCTCTACGTAAAACAACAGATTGGCGCTTTCAGTAATTAATTATGTTCAAAAGTGCTTGAAATACTTACACGACACGTATTTCTAGGCGAAAATTATGTGGGAGTAAAACTTTGAGTTGCAATTAATATTAGAATCCTTTATAAATATTTACTTAATAAGTATAGCTATAGACGTAAAAGATAATTGCGTAAATTTGTATGGATCAATAAACGAACATATTTTACTTCAATTAATGTATTGTTCTTAAGTTTGAAACTTATTTTTCCTTTAAATTAAATTTCAACATTCCGTTTCTGGACCAAAGAAATATACAAGTATAAATCTATGAAATACAGAAATTAACATTATCTGTTAACCTGTTTTGATTGTTATTTTATGGCTACAAAGAATCTTTGGTGAATAATAGAAGTTATTAATATTTCTATATATTTTTGAAAGTTGAATTTGGATGACATTTCATTCATTATGTTACGAAGACGAAATTTTAAATAGTTTTTGTGAAACAATTGAAAAATACTTGTAATTCCTTGATAGCCAACAAACTTATTGCACTTTTGTAAAACGCAAATAACATATTTCATGTTAGATAATAATAATTATTTTCAATTTTGTTTATTATTTAAAAGTGCCATTTTCTCATAAGTAGCGGTATTTTTAAAAATTGTTTTTAGATATTTAAGGACTCAGAAAACAGACACATTCCTTGGTGCAAGAAAAAAATCCAAAAAAAAATGTATGCATATCACTTAAACCGTTTCATAAAAGTTGAAATAAATAAATTTAAAAAAAAACGCTTGTACTGAGCACGAAATTGAATGGGACAGGGCATTTCGGAGGATTCGTTCGTAGGTTTACTAAAATGTTTTGAAACTGAAGTCCTAAAGACGCAAAGCAACAAAAAAAAAGCTCAGCAATAAATCAATAGTTTGTGTTTAAACTATGATATTAGTTCAGTAAGTTACCGCCCTATAGCCAGGGCTAAGGCAGAAATACATGAAATACACCGCCAGCTCAGTCAATTCCAGTGGAGGACTGCAGTTTCGTGCTTATTAGCACTCATCAGCCCGGCATAGGACTAACTGAGCTGGAGCTCCACCTCCAGCTCAGTTAGTCCTATACCGGGCTGATGAGTGCTAATAAGCACGAAACTGCAGTCCTCGATTGGAATTGACTAAGCTGGCGGTGTACTTCATGTATGATATTAGTGTTAATAAAAAAGTGTGGTTGAAGATTCAAGAAATCTTTTGGCAATCCATCGCAAAATTGTATTCTAATTTAGCACTCTCTCTCTTTTTCTAATCTTAAACTGGTGCTTGGTGCTCATTTGTCGACCCTTAACTACTATGTTAGTTCCTAGAACTTTTTGTAATACCAAAATAAATTTAAAAACTATGGCTTTTGCTTCGTTGTTGGTTCTTTCTCAAAAAGTTTTAACTTCATAAATGTTGACTTTTTCGGTCATAAGAATTGAGTTTGTCAATTCAAGAAAATTACTTATCCCATCGGTAATTTGTTTGCTTACAAAAAAAAAAAAAAAAAGAAAGAAAGAAAAGAAATTCCAAACCATAATGTAACAGCAATTACGTTAACATGGTTTCTGTGAATTACATTTGGTACTTAAAACATACATTTAACGTTAAACCATTTATGTTCAATAACGTTAATCTTATGCAAAAAAATTAATAAATAAAAAAAAATAAATAAATAGGGTAACATCCCCAGTACTTGGCACGGCACCAGTGATTGGCACTTCCAACAAAAATGTCCTAAAAAAGACTCGTATCAATTTTTTTTAAAATAGAAGGCTATATACCAACTGAATGTACATTAATTTTAAAAATTATAACTTCAATTCATGTTACTAAATGGCAGCAGTACGTAGAAAAGAGGAACAATTGTGGTTTGTGTCAAATCAGCCATTTTTGTTGCAAAAGCTTCTTCTCTGGCTTAAGCATGCACATAAATCCATTAAAATCTGGCTTGAAATACATTTTAAATTTTCGTTGTCAGAAGTTGTGTTTACTTGAAAGGTGTTACTTTAATTGTGTAGAAGTATATTTTTGTCCCTATTTGGAATTTCAAAATAATGATGGGTGCCATTTACTGGTGCTTCAATTTTGCTAGTCCGCAGTAATTTGCATGTGTGCCAAGTACTGGGGAAATAGCGTCTCTTCCGCGATAAAGCTGAGTTAAATGTCATTATCTTCAGTTTTTTGCGTAGATTACGAATGTGACAAAGAGGAAATTGAAATCGGTAGCTTTTGTACAGTAAATGGCAAAAAAAAGCATCAAAATCATCAATTTTTGAAGTTGAGGCTTTTTGTCAATTGGAGTGACTTTCACCAGAAAAAAATCCAAATGAAAGTTAGTCAGTAATTAATTTTATACTGGGGGCTCTGTCCTCTGCTCGATTCGCTCGCTAACCCCCGTTCGCCACCTACGGTATCTCAATGCCGCCTGCAGCGGGTGGTTTTTCAAGAGAAAGAAAACTGACTTGTTGCATTTGATAAATAAAAAAGAGGAAAACTTACACAATAAGTATGCTATATGTGTTTTTAACTATACTTGGGGCAAACCTAACTTGGTAGCGTTCGTTAAATCAAAACTGTAAACCGAAGGATGAAACAGCATTAATCTTTTGCATGGAATCAATATCTTTTCCATGGAACATTCCAAATTTATGTTTTTATTTCTCTAAATTATTTTTCCAACATGAAGGAGAGTGATTTAGCATTAATTCATATAAAACTAGTGGTACCCGCATGGCTTTGTCCGTAGTAGAAAAATTAAAAGGTCTTTTGGTTCGCCTGTGTGGCGAATTTTCTTTCCAGTTGGCTTGTACCCATGTTACGGTTCCACGTTATGATAATTTCGTAATTTACTCGTCCATCTTATGATAATTTTGTTCTTAAAATTGAAATAGAAAAAGAACCACATCGAATTTTTGAAAAATCGCCTCGAGGTACACACCCCCATGCTACAAATTAACTTTGTGCCAAATTTCATGAAAATCGACCGAACGGACTAGGCGCTATGCGCGTCACAGAGATCCTGACAGACAGAGATCCGGACAGAGAGAGATCCTGACAGACAGAGATCCCGACAGAGAGACTTTCTGCTTTATTATTAGTAAAGATTACCTACTTTACATTAATATTACTCATGTTTCTTATGATGGTAGAATTTGTATGTAATTTAAATGTAAAAAATCAAGTGATTTTCCAGTTCTATAAACATGTGCCAGTTACTGGATCACAAGGTGTCATACACTGGGGTATCAGGTGCCAATTACTGGTGATTTTGGTAACTTTTTATATGCATATTTTTATAAAAGTATCGATTCAAATATTTTTGACTTTAGTGAACCAAATAGATGCACAGATGTGCACTCTTTGATGCAAAAATATTTGAAGTGAGTATTTTTTTCTAAGTACTGAAAACAGAGGTAAGTTTAAGGACAAACTCTTAAGGTGCCAATTACTGGGGTCGTTACCCTAAACTTTCAGAAAAGCATTATAATTTCCAGACAACATTTTTGGAATATTCTGCAACAAAAAGACTAGTGCAAAACAATTGGATTTTTTTTTTCACATTTTTTGTAATATTTCAAAAAAAAAAAAAAATACCGGTAATGTTTGCTCTCTTTCTATTGAAAATTTCAAAACATGCTTTGATAACTAAACAAAAACCGTTCAGGAAAAATGATGGCACTTTTTTCAATCTTTATGTTAAAGCGTATAAAACTAGATCTCGGCATTTTTATTATCACAAGAGTTTAAAAAACTCTTTTGTATAAAAATTTAACAAATTCACGGTTTCAAAAAATTCTTTGAAGTTTGACTATTAAAAATATAATAGTCCATGCACCATCTGCTTCTTGGATATTTACAAAGAAGAATATAGGTAACTTACATTTCACTGTTTTCGCTATATTTCTAGCGGAAATTAGTTGAGCAAACATGTAAAAAACGTGGGCAAAGAAATATGTAATGAGAGAACCATTAATATTTCCATAAGATAATATAAGATAAATAATTTAGTTTGTCACTTTTATTACAAAAACATATTTCCAATTATAGACTATTTTAACGTCTCCGTGGTCCAACACAAAAGTTGAAGTTTCTCTAAAAACTTAATTATTCATTGAACGAGCTTTGAAATGTATACTCAGAATTTTAAAGGTATGTCTTTCATAAAATGAACTGAACACATTATTTTTCTATACGACTTTTTACACTAACTTACCAGAGAGAGAACTGCAGAAACAGTTTTCTGCGATTCGCACTAGAAAATATTTGATGCAGCAAAGTGAATAGTCGTGTGAAAATATGATGAAACACTTGGAAATCGCCAGCCAAGATATGACGGGTGAAAATTGCTTCTACATTTGAACGAAGCCATTGCCTATTTGGTGATATTTTGATAGTTGAAATCGTAACCCTAACTCCAGTGAATTAACCCTAAACCCCAGTAAGTAGCGTTCATTGTAGACCATTTTTTCGTTTCTTCATTCCTCTGAAATGTCAGTCTTACCAGTAAAACTATTAAGTTACTGGATCCAGTTCAGCCTTGTGAAAAAAAAAAACATTTCCCTGCATGTCAAACTTTACCAAAAAATATTATCAAATCATCTCGCTATGAAGCGAGTTTCATTGTTGGTGAAATCAGCGTTACTAGATCAGAGAATTTGCTGTTACATTTATGAGGATAATGACGTGACTGGTTTCGTGAAAGCAATGTAGAAATGACCCAGAGTGTTGTAGTACCAGAAATGAGGCTCTTTTCTATTTTAAAATATTACTCGGATTCAAAAGTAAATCTTCATTTGACACCGTTATAATATGATGCCACTTCCTGGAACTGCTGATAGAGCAACCTGGAGACAGATAGACTTATTTTGTTTGAAGCATGATTTTCCTCCTTTGAATGTATCCCAAACGCAGAAAACATACTTAGCTTATCATTCCTATTATCGATACTTTCTTCGTACCAATAATATTTTCAAATAAAAGGACATCTTTGAGAGAATAGGATTATTACTTTAGCACATCAATACTCAATTTGTTTTTCTTTTTATATATTTCTCACACAGCAGTCGTTCCAAAAAGGATTGGAAAAAGTCATATAAATACACCAACTTAATTCATATCATTGGCGCCAAACATTCTTAAGTATCAAAGAACTGGATACAACTGTGTACAAATTTTAGTTTAACATTTTCGCATGTCTTCCAAAAGTACCACATTTAGTGAGAAAAAAACACGTTTTATTGGGTTACCTTGCTTTGAGCAATGGGCACGGAAAATCTAATCAATACAAATTCTTTTTATGGTCTATCTACATGGAAGTTTTCATTACACTCCTTTCATAGGTGTTCAAGCTATAAGAATCATACCAAACTAGAACATGATGGTTTGCCACAACTATTTGCCACAGGGTGACTATATCCCAAGGTAACGTGCTTGATGCCTAGAAATATTTTTCAAGGTATTGCAGTCGCGTATACAGAAAATGATAATTGGTTATAGTACCATTCTAGGGACAATTAATAAAAAATTAATCAGTACAAATTCCCGTCGTGTTGCCTCACTCTATTAGTTTTAGTATTGAAATTTTGAATGAAAGATCTGCGTAAAGTTGCAAATTATATGCATGAAGTAAAGAGGAAGTTAAGCAATCCGTCTTTTGGTAGAAATCGAAAAGTAGAATATTACATCTTTTTTATTTCCACTTTGTATATTCGTTTTATCAATTAATTTTAACAACAGTTTTTCTCTTATCTAGAGAAAATTTTGAACAGTTATTACAGTTTTAAGTCTGTTGATTTTTTAAACACCCTCTTTACATAAGGTAGGTAAGCTAAAGGTGAAAGGTGGTCACAATTAAGCTTTTGTTTTTTAATTTTTCTATTTTGGTGTATTTGGCTGTCTCTGCTGTTGAAATTTCCACTTACATGTAACATATGTCATACGCATTTTTTGTGACATAAAAATCAATTGATTTTATAATACAGCATCAAAATCGTAGCTTGTGAACCACTTTTGATACAAAGTGCTCCAAAAGTAGATTAAACGTGGAAATAAGTTTTAAAATGTGAAAAAATAATATAGTGTTCAGAAAAAAAAAGAAATTTAACTACAGGAAAAGTACAAGGCTTTAAAAATAAAAGAAACATTTTTTCTGTTCTGCGCTGTTATAGCTTCACTTCTGGATTGTTTTTATGAGAATAGAATATGCATATTACATTGAAAATGTCCTTACTGAATTACTTAACATTTTTTCCTTCAGGTGAGCACCATTAAAACATGCCTAGGGTCACATTCATGTATTTCAAAGCATTAAGTTATTAATAATCAAATTTATTAGAGTTAAAGTATTTTAAAATGTATATAGTAAAATAGATAAAAATATTATTTTTAAAAAAACGTTCTAAGACAGAAAAAAAAATCTACGAATTTTTACATACGTAAAATAAAATTAATTCTTAAATTAAAAATTGGAAATACTCTTCCTCAAAAGTGAAATCACTACATACAACAACGACCGATAAAGAAAACCTCCTCAAGTTTAGTCATTTGCTCTGCAGATACTTGTTTTTTAATGTCGTACCACCGTTTCGATATAAAAAGTTCACTCGAATAATATGAAAGTCTTAGGTCCACAAGCCAGTACCTATCTTACATCAGTGTGTACTTATTTATGTATTTATTTACATACTGAAAAATACTAAATGAGCGTATAAAACCCTTATTAATATTTTCGTGTTTCCTGTAGATCACACAAATCTTTATTTATTTCCGAACCACTCCAAATATCTTAACAGCCTCAACACGTAAATGTTTAATGCACCCACTTGTGGGATGAGGAAATCCTCTTTAGCTAGGCGTATACTTCTACTTCACTCATTGATCCACTTCTCTTACATTCCGTTATGTTCCCTTTAGCGCACATATCTATTGAAGGTATCATCAACCAAACAATGAAGAGCAATAATTTGTCCCAACTGATTTTCCAATAGTTATTCTTGGAACTAATAAGGTTTGAGCTGCATAGAAACCGTGAGTAAGTTACAGGGAAACATGTTCGTGGTTCTGAGCATGTTCCTCTAGAAATTATTACAAGAACTTTTCCTCTCAACAATTTCTTTTTGTAAAAGCTTCTCTGTATTTTTACCTTCTTCTATATCTAAACTATCGACAAAAGAATTGGATTTAAGAAATTTTTCGAAATTTAGCAGATTTGCACGTTTTGAGGTGTGCTGAGTCTTTTTTGACCATTGTTGAAAAATGTTTGTCTGTGTGTCTGTGTTTGTGTGTGTATAGGTGTAAACGATTTTTTGTGGAAAGAACGTTTTTCTCCGTTATACGTGCCTGTTTTTTCTCGGAAAGTAACCTGGGGAATCCAACAAAATCTGGCCCTTGTGTTGATTTTAGAAGGTACGGTTGCTGATTCAATTTTAGTGGCAATAGCTTAAGAGGAGGTTGAGCAAGCGTATGTTCTTCTCGTCACTTCTGATTGCTATAGTTTGAGGAGTAATGAATGGAATAAAACAGAAATTGATCGAGACAGCTTAGAGGGTAATAGAGCTGTTTCAATTTTGGCGCGAATATTTCAAAGGTGGGTGGCACAATCGTATGCTATTACCTGTTAATTGCAAGTGCTATATCTAAAATCTTAGTGCTACGTTTTGGATGAAATTTGGAATAAATGTGAACCTTCACGCACACAGGCGCTGATTCATTTTTTCGCCAACCAATCCAACACGGGCTGATTTTATTTTTTAATTTTTATGAATAAAAGTAACTTAATTAATACAACAATATGTAAGAAAAATCACATTGAAAATCGTCTGCTCAAGAAAGGTCTTTCACAAGATTTAACTGTTGGAAAGTGATCGGAAAAATTTTAATGATTTAAAGTTTTTATATGGTGTCATCTTTTATTTATTAACAAATAAAATGTTTGTTATTAATTTAAGCAAGTTTTTGGAAATAATTTTCAATTTTCTCTCTGGCACGGTCTTCGATGTTTAGCCTGCGTAATTTCATTTTGGTAACCCTGTTGTTTTATAGGAACTCAATGCAACTTAATATTTTCGTACTCTTCGTCAAGGCATGCAAAAGAAAAACATACCTTAACACCAGAAATTTAACGCTAATGAAATAAGATTGCTAATTTCCCATTTATAGAAATCTTCCCTTTTTTGTGAATAGCAGAATTTTGTAGTACCGATTGCACGTTATATCCAGATAAGAAAGTTTTGGAAGAAGTTTTGTGATGGCCATAACAAACTAATATCAATTTTGGGGTTATAAAAGAAATGTTGAATATAGCTCCGGTTTTTTCTTATTCTTTCATTTTTACGCTTCTCAGTTTGTCGAAAAATACTCTAAATCTAACTTTTTTTTCCTCCATTATAAGTGAGGGTAGATAGTTTTGCTGTTTTCAACTTTTCCTTTTCTCCTCAAAATTCCTCCTCAATTTATTTTCTTACGTCTTAATAACGACTACAATTACAAGAATAGAAACATTATGAAAGTGATGTAACATAAAAAATCATGTATATTAATCAGATCCTCAAACACCCACAAAAATGTTTATTTGTATTTTTTTTCATTAGTTTTGTTACAATTTTATTAGAAGTAAAAAAACCTCTCCATTTGAACGTATAGTATTCTGCGTCAAATAACATATGTTAAAAACTTCCAAAATGAACAGAACAAAAAGCATAATTTAGAAGCATGATTGACACACGACATAGGTTAATATTCATTTCAAGGACGTCTGACAATTTGTCCTCAAAGGTTTGGAAAATTTCTTCACGAATATTTCGCACTCTTCTGAAGCTTTTATTTTACTAAAGCTGAAACCTGTTTCGACTTTTTTGTAATATCTCTATATGCTTTGGTATCTGAAAATGTCAAGGAAGCTAAAAAATAGATTTTTGTTAGCCCCGATACACTTTTAGAAGTTTTGTCGATAAGCTTGTCTGTAGTGTAGACCGGGGCACGTTTACGCATTGGGTACGTTTACGCAGTGCCCTTTTTTCAAAACGAGTTATAAATGGAGAGTCAACAGTCACATCAGATTGATGCTACTCGCTAGCAAATATTCTCACGAGTTTTTTAGTATCAGTCGAGCTTTAGTTTAGCATGCAGATAGGAAAATATGTTTTCTACTGAGCCGAGTAAATTTTGTGTTGAACGTTTTGAATCTTATTGTGAATAAATAATACTTTTTTTTAAACAAATAAATGCCTAAAGAATAGCAGAATTTTTTCCTTTTTTTATTCTTGTATTTATATGGCCAGAAAAGTTATTAAATTTTGTTGCACGTTAAAAATAAATCCAAACTTGCAGACGGGGCACATTTACGCATTTTCATCGGGGCACCATTTACGCATGTTCTTACTGTGTCTTACGACTCTGTCTTACTTCTGAAAGGGACCCGGACGCTTTTTTCGCTATGCACTGTCTCAAACCTTTAGTATTTTCAGGTTATTTAGTTTTGAAAATCACCATTAATTTTTAAATAAGTAATAGATTCGTATCTTATAGCTTACAATCATGTAGTGTTGTCTTCATGCCTGTTCAACTTTAACTTAATACACTATTCAGCCTGTAATACATTTTCCTTATTTTAAAGATGGGAATACATTACGTTCAAATCACTTACAGAACCACGTTAGATGTCAAAATAATGAAAAGGCTTATCATTATTTTGACCTCAAACGTGACGTTCTAATGGGGATAATACAAGTATTTCTCCCAATAGGCATTCCACATCGTCACATATGGACTACTCTGAATGAGACGATTTGATAAAGTAGAACGAAAGCTTATGAATCAGGAAAGGATTGTGAGCATCCTCTTTTTTTTCCCTACTCCAAATAAAGAAGCCCTTAGACAAAAGCAGTTACAAGTTACAAAATAAAAAAACAAAATGGACAGAAAAAAAAGGAGAAATTACTTTAAAATTTACAAGTTTCTATTGTGGCAGAAATAAAAGACATCAAAGAAAAAAGTATGAAACCAAAACATGCGACAGGAAAACAATTAGCGCACTCTGTAAAAAGGAAATTAATGAACGATTCTGTTTATGGAAGTAGAAAATTGTGCTTGCATCTATTGTTTGAAAGCACAGAACCAATAGAAAAAAGGACAAGACAGTGTTCAATGTCTTAGATGTTAAAACGCAGTCCCATGACAAGTATGCGAAAAGGAATACTTTATTCTTGTTAGTTAAATCTAACAGTAATGAATTAAATGACTAAACAGTTTCTGTTTTTAATTAGCAATAAGCCCTATGATTTTAGCTTTGCCTATAAAATGTTCTTTAATTAAATATTTGTGATTTCTTTTTCAAAGTGTTTTAAGAGAAATAAAACATTAAAATTTGGTTAAATATCGAAACCACTTGGTATCATTTTTATTATGCGTAAACATGTCTCACACGATGCGCAAACTTGCCCCGTGTTCGGGGCAAGTTTACGCAACCGACTTGGATTCAAAAAAAATTACGGTTAAAAACACAAGCTGAGCAACAATTGAACAGACAAATTTTGACTTCATTAACTACTTTATAAAACCACAATGTCTAAAATTTCCTTAGTTCAAACATAAAAATTAGGAAAATCATCGAAAAAATCCTCGTAAATGTGCGACGGCCTACCCTATATGCGTAAGTGTGAACGTATAAATGTATCTCTCAAAACTAAGATATTGTTAGTAGTAAACGGTTGAAATTTCTTATATACGATCTACAATTTTTCAATGTATAGTTGTTTGCCTCCCATTTTAGGTAGCAGTCGGTTGTCTGTTTGGACATCGGTACACTCTACAGAATCAGTAGGGGAATGTGGGACAAAGTGAAATAGTTAAGATCACTTACTTTTTTTTTAATATGAAAAAATAGAATTGTTTTCTAAAATTTACGGTTCCTAAAGAAAGAGCAAAATATTTCAAAAGGAACTTCCACTGAAATATGATTTTTTTTTAATTTTATTTTGGGCAGTAACTTTGTACCTCCAGAAAATGTGGAAACTTTTCACTTTTTTTCTTCCATGAGGCATAGTGAAAAAAAAATGATTTTTTTTTCGAATGAAATATTTTTTATTTTATAGATAGGATGTTTTTTTATCAAATGAATGAGTAAATAAAATAATGAATAAATAAATAAAAAGAAAAGGAAAAATAAACAAATAAAAATGTAATTAATTAATTTACGAGAAAAAATAAATTATTGAATGAATAAGAAAATAAGTGAATGAATGATTAAATAAGGAAAACATTAAGTTAAAGAATGTAAATGAAGTAATTAATGAATAAATTTTCTAATGATTTGATAAAGTATTGAATAAGTAAACGAAATGAGCTATTTCATTTAGTCCCATCCACTTTTCCCCGCACGCACTTGAATAACTGTACAAATAATTTTAAATATATATATATATATATATATATATATATATTGCTTTTATTATCATATTCTTTGATTTTTAGAGGTAACTTTATCTTGACTGTAATAGACTACACAAATAACAACATCGTTAAAATATTACCAGATAGGTGGTGCTAAAAAGGGTTTCCAATCCCGAAATCCCGATCCCGAATCCCGCGGGTCCCGCATGATATTTAGCGGGATGAATCCCACGGGATTCAGAGCCAAATACCGCGGGATTTTCAGTCTCGCAAATTTTTTTCCATGTAAACGTTTTCCAACATTTGTCGCTCATAAAATGACTATTTTCACAAGCACCATCTAAAGTTTGAAGAACTTTCCTCTTATACCTGCAAGAAGAGCTAGAAAAACTAGAAGAAACGGTGGATTTACCATTTAAGAACACAATAAAAATTGAATTTATTTATCTGAGATTGAATTGGTATTCTCATTTGGGAGGATTTAGTTTTCATGCTTTCAGCAATTGAGAAAATGCGTATTATTTTAAAAAAAATTTGAAAACCATCACTAAAATTTAAATTTCAGAAAATTACGCTTAAAAAATAGAGAGATTGAAAAAAACCCTGGGGTAGCCTCAATGCAATAGTGGAGAACTTCTGTAAGGAATGCACTAAAAACCTTTAACTTAATGTGCACAATATTTTTCTACAAAGAAGAAAGCAATGCAAAACCTGTCATTATTTATATATGCGGTATGACTCTAAAAGAGGCGACAGAAACTTGAATGAAACATAGGATGACTCGCATGACAGTGCAGTAAGTTAAGCTGCTCACGTTTTTGAATGTCTCTTTAAAGTGAGAAGTAAAATTAGTGAAATTATCCAAAAACTTTTACTGAGCCTACGACTTGGTGAAACCAAGTAACACTCACCCCTTGTAGTAATGAACCAAATTCATTGATTCAATGACCAACGTTTATGAATACTTTGTTAAGATGCATTGGACGGACCTTTTTAGGGCACACTTTTGAGTATCAAACAAAATTGCTAATTGGAATTTGATTTTGTAGTGCTCTTCAATTGGTGTACGGAATTAACAAAAAAAAAAACTAATTCAAGTAACAAAAGCAGTCCTTCCTGAAAAGCACTACTTTTTCTATTTTTAGAAGATTCAAGTCAATCCTGCGGGTATCCCGGAATTTCGCGGGACTAGTTCCTTACAATCCCGAAGTCCCACGAGACTGAAATCGGCGCGGAATTATAAACCCTAGTGCTAAAAGGGAAGTAAATTCTTCACCATTTCACTTTGCCTCGCTATTTCACTTATGCCACTATTGCCACGCTATTTCGCTATTTCACTAAATTAATTTGTCATTAGCCACACATTTCCCTACTTGTATCATGCATAACTTCAATACAGTTAGATAAAGAAAATTAAAATTTTATATCTAAGATCTATACTTAGTCGTCAATCTATTTTTTTAATGCGATCGACTTTTCCAAAAAATAACTATTTACTCAAAAGCTAATTAAACAAGTTAAATTCAAATAAAATTGATACGCGTATCAAGATATGTATGTCAACAGTTTTTATACATCCATATTTGCAGCCAAGTGGAATGAATCCATTCCATTAGACAAGGTATAGTGACAAAAATCTTCCCTATAAAAACGATTCCTCCATTTTTTTTGCTTTAACCTTTTGTCATGTCGCTAAAGAATGTTACATTGGAGATATAATTTTGTTTTCCAATTTTAACACAAATTCGCTTACAATAATTAAAAATCATACAATTATAAAGTCATACATGGAAGAAATATATTGTTTACATAGGATTAAGTAAATTATGATTTCAAAATGCAGCGTTATTACTTTGATGATAAGGATTTGTCAAATATCTAAGTTTTAAAGATTAGATTTCAACTATTTTACAAGCCTAGTTTGACTAGGTAAGTGGGTAATATTATCGGTTTTCCATAATCACTTTGAGCAGTTTGAAATATGCTTCGCTTCCAGCGTTCATCTATTAACTATGTTACAGAATAATGTATTGATAAATATATTTATTTATCAGTAACGTTGGTTGGCACTTATAGTCACATTGAATCATGATGCGATTCAAAAATTAGATAACTATTAGGGATCATTTCAAGTCAAATCACCTAATGCCATGTGCCGTCATGTCTCAGATTTTTCCATTATTTTGTTACGAATTTTTACGAGAATTTTTTTCAAAAATTCGATTTTTGATCATTTTTCGGAGTCACCGTTTTGGCATGAATTCAGAAAATCTCTCTAATTTTTTTATTTTTCAACCAATTAAGCTGAACTTGGTATCAATTTTAAGCTAGCATTTTTCTCTTTCAGTGTGAACGACAAAAAGTATTCTATGAACAGTTGGGTGTTGCCACTCTTTATCTAAAGTCAGTTTTTATTTTTTTTCAATTGGGAGATTAAGTACGTTATATCTCCGGAGTACCTACTACAATCTGCATCAAACTTTTTGTAGAATATTTAAATTATTCTCTTGCTATGTAGAAAAACTGGAAGGGTGTTTTTTGTTGTTTTGAAATAAAAAAATAAAGTTTATTTTGCAGAAACTACAAGTTTTTTATTACTTTAAATCCCTTTTAAGCTTAAAAAATGCCAAAAACTTTTCAGAACAATTAATACTGGACTCTCAAAGGATTTGTATCAATAGTTAATAGCTAAAAAGTTGTTTACTTTTGAAAAGAATTGTGCAAAAACCTCCGTTTCAGACTTCGCAAAAATAAATAAATAAATAAATAAATAAATAAAACACTTTTGATTGAAAGTGTACTAAATATTAAGAATAATAATTTGAAGAATAGTATAAAAATATTTCTAATGGCATTATTTAGCTTTTTTTGACAATAAAAGATGGGGAAAAAAAGAATAAATACTATTAAAAAGTTTTTAAGCCTAAATTTGTTTGGATTACGTAACACCTGACAATGATCTTCCGCTCTTACAATACTCATGCAATACGCATCATTCTTCTTTTGCTTTGAAAGTTAATCGATACATAACTTTCGTCGATTATAAAATGTGAAATGAAAGGCATGCTTTTACGGACGACATGTTCTTTTTAAAGTTACTATTTCCTTTGTATCAGAAAATTAAAAAGTCAGAATTTCTATCAATAAGTTTCAAAGAGGTTTTATAATATACTTCAATCAGCAAAAATAATCTTCTTCAAAGAAATCTAGGGGTTGTGGAGTACTTACTGTAAGTGTGGAAGTTCATTGTCAGGTGTAACGTAATCCAAACAAGATTATGCTAAAAAAAGTTTTCAACATTAATTTTTTCCCATCTTTTAATGTTAAAAAAAAAGAAAGATAATTCCATTAAAAATATTTTTATACTATTCTTCAAATTATTATTCTTACCATTTAGTACACTTTCAATCAAAAGTGTTTTTTTTTATATACTTATTTATTTATTTATTTTTGCGAAGTCTAAAAAGGGAGGTTTTTGCACAATTCTTTTGAAAAGTAAACAACTTTTTAGCGATTAGCTATTGAACAAATCCTTTGAGAGTAATAGAACACTTGTATTTTCTGCAAAACAAACTTTATTTTTTTATTTCAAAACAACAAAAAACACTCTTCTACTTTTTTTTCTACAACGCAAGAGAATGATTTAAGTATGCTACAAAAAGTTTGATGCAGTGATGCAGATTGTAGTAGAAACTCCGGAGATATAACTTATATAATCTTCCAATTGAAAAAACATAAAAACTGACTTTAGATAAAGAGAGGCAACACCCAACTGTTCATAGAATACTTTCTGTCGTTCACAGTGAAAGAGAAAAATATTAGCTTGAAATTGATACCAAATTCAGCTTAATTGGTTGAAAAATAAAGAATTTAGAGAGATTTTCTGAATTCATTACAAAACGGTGACCCCGAAAAATGTTAAAAAATCGAATTTTTGAAAACGTTCTCCAAAACGTAATTTTCATTCAAAAAATCTAAAAAAAATAATTTGGGCTTTTCTCATAGATTCGTAAAACAAATAATGGAAAAAAATCGGAGAAATGATGGCACGGCCGACTGTTTAACTTAGGCGATTTGACGCGGAATGATCCTTAGAGAACTTAAGGAGGGGTTTAAAATTATGTCTCCTAATTTAAACTATTTTTATTGAAACAAAACTAGAAGTTACGTTGATAATTTAGCTAGCTAGTTATTAAGTCACCACAAAATCCCTAAGAGAGTGAAAAAAAAGATAGTTTGATGAATTTCTTGTTTTGCACTTAATGATACTTTAAAGTCTAAAATAGTATGTAGTATACAAAGAAATGAATCTTTCAAAAGCACTTTTTTCTAATATTTTATTTTCAACAAAAAATATTTATTTCAGTCCAACCTTTCCTCCTTCTTTTTCGTATTAATTTCCATTAAGTTACAAATGATAATAACTTCTACCTTGCACGTGACTTAGCCTTTTGTTTTGAAAAATATAGATTATATTTTCTATTTTTTGCAGACATTTTTATCCTATAAGACATGCCATTGACTACGTGACGGATTTATGCGAAGGTTTTTTTTTAGCTACGATTCTCTATTATTTGTCCCTGATGTTCAATGTTGGAGTTTTTTAAATTGTAAAATGTCACTGGAAAACTTTTTGGTTCCTTCTATGACTACTGCTACGGGCGATTACCCACTGAGCGACAGATAAATGGTAGTATCTTCAAATATTTCATGTTTCCTTTTTTTTTTATATATTTAATAATCAGTTTTGTTGTTGTTTTTCTGGGGGGTTTTTTTCTTTAATTTCCGCTGAAAAGAAATCTAGTTTTGCCTTTAGATTTCAGTAGTTCATTAATGTTTGTGGTTAATCAAAAACGCGTGGGTTCAAATGTCTCTTAAACACACTTTAGCTGATACTGCCACCGTCCTACCCACAACAGTTCACTTTTGACGCGTGTTTTCTCTAGCGACTCTTTTCGTCTTTTTATGATTTTCCAATTTCATTCGCACTTTTAAAGCTAATTTTTTCAGGAAAAATTAGCTATTTAAATGATTACGAGTCGCAATGAGACTTTTGCGTAACTGAATGTACAAACAAAAATTAAAACACTAAGTTTAACTAAAGTTTAAGTTCACAAATGTGTTTGTTGAATTTATGGTTCCTTCTATGGATCTTATTATCATTGAGTAAGTGGTATTTTGTTTTTAGCCCTTTGGTAGATTTAATTTGTATGCATTTTGTATTTTGTTATTATTGTAGAATTTTTTAGCTGCCGTTAATGTTAATAACTGTTAACTTCAAGTACATTTTTAAAACTTTAATATAAGAAATTTGAAATGCAAAATTAGAAATCAAATGAGTACAAAAGGTTGTAAAAAATACCGTTTAAAATACCGAACGCATAAAACACAGTATTGTGTCTCACTTTTACTGTGACTCATAGAGAATATATAATTTGCAATGTTAAAGTTTTCGAAAGTAATTTAGTTTAATTGTTCACTAGTACTGACATTTACAAGAGTATGGGACTCAAGTGCTTTTTATTATAAAAAATTTGCATAACAAAGTGAAAAATCGAAATTCCTGACTAAACACTAAAGCACAATGTCACAAAATACGTATGCCCTTATTGACTAGTATAAACATCAAAGAGAAAAATGGTAGTCTTTATTTTCTTATGGGGGTAAACATTTCTTTTTAAACTAAAAGTGTAGATATTTTTTAGAGGAAACTATTACAACTGTGACAAAGAATACGGTTTTCTTATTTTTTAACATTTTAAAAGTGTACTGTACTTGAGACATGCCTACGTTATTGGCAATAGTTTTCTTAAGTATGTTTGCATCGAATACACATGATAAAAAATATGTTTTACAACGATATTTTTTTCTTGTGCTTAAAAGTTAGTCTTTTCATCAATGTTTTAAAAAAACACATGTTTACAAAGAGTATTGTGTTTGGGGTAATTTTTCTAGCACACGCTTCCTTCTTTTTTCTCAAATCGGTGTTTTTTCACGCTGTTGATAATATTTTTTAATCTGTACTAGGTAAATGTAGGTCTATTGAGTTTGTAGGTAATAACTTCAAGAATTAAATATTTTTATGTCGATATGTACATTAGTATTTGGTGTAAATAATATAATTCTAGTAATTGTAACTAATGATCACTTATTTGAACTCTTGTTTCTGCGAATAGGCATCAAGCTCGTACTCGGGAGGCTTATAGTTCGTTTATTTGATATATAGAAAAATCATCACATTGAAAATTTATTTTGTAAGTAACAAAACAATGAAAATCGCATTGTATCTTTAAGGACGTAAAATTTTCATTTGTTTACTGGCGACAGCTGTAAACGAGCTGACACTTCCTTGAGCTTACGACCAAATGGCACGACTTTGAGGGTCACGGATTTGGACAAAATTCTAAATATAGGTCCACTCCCACTAGATATGAGCTCAGGTACAACGGTTTGACTGCATAGGTCCTGATTTGGCTGCAACGAGGGTCCAAAGTTGTTGGTTTGGCCCCAACAATGCAATGGCGTTTCCGTAGGAATTTCAGACTTCGACACAATGCTCGTTCTCCCAACCCATTTGGCGTCTTTTGTTAGTACAACGTGTGGAAGGGGTAACACCTATTTATTTATGGGCATTATTTAAGTTACTTGAAAAGTCAACTCGATTTCGTATTTTTTTTATTTGCTATGTGCAATAAATCGGATTTCTTCCTTCAATTCCATTTTTTGCTTATCATTGTGGAATATCTTTGATAGCAGACGATAAATATCCAGTTAAACTAAATATTTTTATTAGCAAACAATAAATACTTTTTACTAGCAGACAATTGATATAAAACAAAAATAATTAGCTTCATCTGCAAACGATAAATATCCTGTAATTATGGTTTTTTGGCAAACACGGTTTTGAAGTTTAAAGTAGTACCATCTTAAAGTAGTATCCAATTTAAATTTGAGAACCACTTCTTAAAAATTAATATTAAAAGTAGTTAATTCAAGATACGTGCATGCAAATGATTCGTACTTCAGTACAATTGTGGAAAAAGGGGTAAAAACGGTAATTCTAATGGAAACTCTATTGCATTTCTGGGTTCAAATTATCAACTTTAGACCCCCGTTGCGGCCGAACTAGGACCTATGCAGTCAAACCGTTTTACCTGGGGTCATACCTAGTGGGAATTGACCTATATTTGGAATTTTGTCCAAATCTGTGACCCTCAAGGTCGTGCCGTTTGGTAGTTAGCTTTTATCGGATGTATTTTTATCCATAAGCACTCTTCTTTTGCACTTAAAAAGGCATTCCTTATAATGCCCAAACACGTGTCTGCAGAAATCTGCAGTTTGTGCTATTTGACTTTTGTTTTTAACTTTTTATGCACAAAGGTATTTATTTCACCTGTCATTTTAATTGTTATGTTGTACTAAGTGATTGAATTTACGTTTTAACTCCTTGTTTTAACAAAAATAATTACCCATCAACACCTTACCTATAGGAAATTTAAAGTTATTCTTTCAAAACATTTTAAATTAGCAAATTAAAATCGTAAAACGAAGTAATATTGCTAAGTAACTTGGGACTAATTATTAACTAACTGGGATGGAGCGGAAATACATTCACTTCTCAATATATATCAATATAGACACGCAGAGTGCTGAAAAAATCTTTGCTTCTTCTTGATTGGATAATGCTTCCTATTCTGTCATTATTGAGTGTTCCAATAAGCCTACTATCATGAAGCGATTTATCATTGGCTATTCGTGTTTCGTTATTGGGTATTAGTTTCTGCACTTTGGTCACCATGTTCTCTCTATTCTTGACGAAACGAGAAAGATCAAAGGCCTTAGTCTATAAGTAAGATAAACCTAGACAGAGTGGGAACTTCGATGAAATAAGTAATCGTTATTATTTATCTCTTAGTTTCTCATACCACACACTGCAGTAAAACTCATTAAAGTGCGATAGGGATCTGATAGAACATTACGATTACGAGTCTTGGTAAGATAAATTAAATGACTTGATGTAGCACATTTATGCAAAGGTTTAGTAATGCAACTTACAGTAATTTTAAAATATTTTTCTCGAGTCCTTCAAGGAAATTTTATACGAATTAATGAATGATCCGGACAATGCTTTTAAATCGACAAATTTAACTGTTCTTATAAAGTATCAAACTATCAGATTTATTTTTCTTAATGATACTTTATTAGAAATTTCTAACGTTAATTAAAATGCCGTATTTACTCATTTGGCTTACTTGATTTTTCTGCATTCGATTCATTCCTTACATTTTAATTTATTAAAATAAGTACAATTGTTATAACAGAGCTATATGTACAGAGACCGTCTAAAAAACAAACATTTGCTTGAAGTATCATTCATTTTATAGTAAATCGTGGGGGGGGGAAAGCTCTAAAGGTTTGCCATATTCATTAGAAAGCAAAAAGAAAATTCAGAATATTTTTCAATTGAGTTTTATTTGTGTATTTTAATATTTCTTGTTAGCTGAAGTTGAAAACTTGCAATTGAAAACATCGTTTTTTGTAATGAAAAACAGACGTAGATTTTAAAAACATGAATTCTTCAATATTTTTTTAAGGGACTTTTATGAATATTTAAGTTTGAAAGCGTTTTGTTAATTTCTTTTAGAAAAATGGATGTGCTAAATGAAGCCATATAGAACAATAAGGTAAATTCCTAACTCTTGCTGTAGGATTGCAAAAATTCGTGACATCGTGATTTAATTGTCTTCAGAAGGCCTAATTAATGCTAGTTATTAGAAAAGAATCTTGTCAAAATCGTCTGAGTCCATTTTACAGTAAATTTTCTTTCTTTACTGCACTTTACTAGCATTAAAAAATGTAAATTGTTGAAGCCTAATTTATGTAGTTGACGAATTTAAAAGTTAAAACGTTCTTGTAAGATTGATGTACTTTTTTTTTAATTGTGATTTGATTAACCGAAAAGTGAAGATGGTAGCCCAGTAAGACCATGATGGGCATTACCAGGATTTGGTTTTCCTTATTAAGATACCTACAGATCGGGTGTAGGATATGATCCTGTGCTGGGCCATTTCATCGTCACGTGAGGGACAAAAATACGCTTAAATGTCATTAACATTTCATCATATCTCTGAATATTTTAATGAAACAGGGGTAAGCATTTTTTTTAAATCTTTACACTTGATACAAAGATACTCCTGACACAATTATATTTTTATTAAACAATTTTGTTACTTAAAATAAAATTTATTTACATGCGTCACGTGCGGGACATCCAAAGTCAACCTCTGGTAACTTGCTTATGACTAAGCTAATATTTTTGCTCTATTAACACAGCAATGACGAAACAAATTGTGGATTTTGAAAGCTATGGTTCCAATGTAAAGGAAACATATCTCCTTCGTTTAGAAATAACTATTTAAACCATTGAAAAAAAATATGTATATGCACATTCCATTGAAAACGGTCAAATTGTTCCGCACGTGGCGGTTCCTATATTTCATAAAAAAATAAATAATTTTTGAAGAAAGTTTTTGCTTAAGAAATCACACGTGTTTGTGATTTCTCATGCAACAAAATTTTCTTCATCATCCTTTAAAATTATTATTTTTATGATGTATATAAAGCGTAACGTGCAGGACAAAATTACCATTTTCCGTGGAATGGCTGTGCTGCATACGCTTCGCATATGTGCACAAACTATGCAAAGGAGTGACCAAAAAAGAGAAAATAAGGATGTATCAGTACCCTGAATCTAACGATTTATCATTTGAGTTTTTGAGTTTCTCTAATGTTGTTTAGTATTGTGGAGGATAATTTAAATATAAGGACTTACGGCACAAAACTGTTAGCGGTAGATTTCGGATTACTTAACTTCAAATGATCGTACTGGCAATAAAAACGTATTTCTCGAAGTTCTAAGTTACATGATATTAATATTGATTACTCAGCCAGGGCTGAAAAAGGGAATAAAGCAGTACATTGCCCAACTTTCATACAACTGTTCCCCGGGTGCAAACGCGTACGCAATTTACATCCGGCACAATGTAAAATACGAAAAAGGAATTCCAGTATACAGGGTGTTTCGTTTTAACTTGCAAGACCTTTATTTTCGCTACCGTTAGTCCTTGATGTATACTTCCAATTGCAAAAATGTTCAAAATCAAATGCAGAGTTAATGTATTCAAAGTTTGAAGCAAAAATGAAAATGAATCAAAAAATATGAAATTTAGCTTACGGGCCCCAGGTTTCCAAAATTATGTTTAGGGAAATAATCTCCATTAAAAAATTATTTCTACACAAAAAGTTTGAAATTAGTACGACCAATATTTATCGAAATATGAAACGCAGCCTTTTGTGATTTAAACCACTTTTCACTCGCCGTCACTAAAACCTTTTGGGGGGAAATATAGCGGATAACAAGTGTTTACAATTATAGGCTTGCATAGAGTGGGGTTTTTCAAATTGTTCGAGCTCTTGTAGTGTGTTTTTGTGTATCACGGGATAAAATTTGCATTTATTTTTGAGTAGCAATGAAAAATATAAATACCTTGTTTTTATTACTTTCACGATCTGTCATTCTCCTAAAAAGGCGATAAGTTCCAATCTCATCTTCTGTACGGTCCCTTAAAACTTTGAACTGGAATATCTCCTTGAGTTTTGGTCGCACAAATGTCAAGTTTTTTGCGTCAATAATTGTTTTCAATGGAGATCATTTCTCTAAGTATTAATTAGGGGACCTAGGATCCGTATAATATGTTAAATTTGGATATTTTGACTCAATTTTGTTTTTGCTTCAAACTTTCAATTCATCAACTCTGCATCGAATTTTGAACTTTTTTGCAATTGAAAGTATGCATTTAAGACATTTGGTTGCAAAAATAAAGGCTTTGCAGGTTAAAACGGTTGTTAGAGTGTATGTTAGAGCTTGTCAATTGCATACCTGTTCGTAGTAATTGATCTAGCCCACTACTTATGGTTCCAAAACAGTCCGGGGACTGGCGTCCAACTAGGGATTATAGGTTGTTGAATTAAATAACGCGTCAGGATACCATGCTCCATATTTTAAAGATTTTGCACAGCAATATCAGGGAGCAAAAATGTTTCTAACCTTGATTTGCTAAAAGCGTGCACCAACATAAATCGGTAAATCCAGAAGATGTATCGAAACCGCTATAATAACTCCATTCGGATTATTAAATTTCCGAACATGAATATCGAGCTATCAGGGGTAGGACCAACATTTATGCCCTTTATGCATGAAGTGGTACGCTGGACGTAAATTTTGAAAAAAATGGCCTGCTATTCCAAAAACACATCTATTAAGAACAAAACAGGATATTATTTTACAGTCAATGCAGCCAAAAGACGAATTTATAGTATCACAACTTTCACAGGGGGAAAAGAAGTACAGAAGTATGAGAAGTGACTGCTAATAAAGAATATTTCTATGGAATTTCTTGTGATCTACAATATTTTGTATAAAGAGTGATAGATGATAATACGGGAAAGGCTAAGGTGACATTCTTGAAAAAAGGACTTGTTCAATCAGATGTGTGGCTAAGATGATGTAGAGGGAATATAAAAGAAGTTTACCTTTTATTGCTCAATTATTTTACAGAGATGTGATTTATTTTTAAATACTGAAAAAAAAAACCTACGAAAGGAAAAGAGGTTATCAATAGAAAAAAAAAATCAATCTTATTTTAATTGCTTATCTGTTGCGCAGAGTTTTACTTACAAGCTCAAAAAGCTGTTAGACATTTATAGACGCTGTAGGGGAGAGTGTTGTAGTTTGGAACGTCTGTACCTCGAGACAATGGTAATTTCTAAGAATCTATTTTTAGCAGTCATGTTTTTTTAATCTCCAATAGTAACCTTCTTCACTAAATGGTGCCATAGTAAAAATCAGCATCAAATGAGTAAAATTGACGATTTTGTGAGAGAAAGAAAATTTCATGACTTCAAAGTAAATATTTTTGAGCAATCACGATTTCTTATTGATCTCACATGACCGTATTTGATGTCCGTGCCTTTTTCAGCTTGGACCAGTGGCCTGTGCAGCACCACCACCCACCATCCTCTGCAGGCGCGATTCACTGCCTCCTGGAATCTGTTTCTTCTTGTCGGGGGCGTCCATGTCCTATACACACACACGCGCACGCTCATACACACAAGCCTTTAGACACATACACACACGCCTACGTGTATTCACACACACCTACATGCATATACACAGGTTTACGCACACACACAAGCCACGCGCGCATACACACACACAACTATACACACGTAACCACCCAGGAGGAGGAGCAGGCTTGGGGGACAAGAGCCGTTTCTAGAAACAATAGCCCCCCAATGAGCAGGGACCTGTCGCAACTCGTGATTGCGAAAAACATAATTTGAATACAAAATTTCAGAATTCAAGTTAATTTGTTTCTTCATTTTTATTTCATTTTCTGTCTTTGTATACTTATAAATATAATCAACTGAATTTTATTTTGTTATAAAAAAGAAGTACTTTAAAAGTTTTGCTCATGAGATAATAATGATAGTCCATCTAGATTAACCATTATTTTGGTTTTTCTCAAACCACGCGGTGATTGCACCTTGGCATAGCCAAACATTTTGTACTTTAGGACACATTCCAAGGTGCAACAAATGCATGGTTTTTAACAATTAAAATATGTTTAGGAACATTGAACAATGTTCTAATCTTTTGTAGTCATTATTCAGAATTCATAATTAATTATTCATGATTTAATTCACTACCATGAAAAAAAAACATATTTTTTATTTTCTGGTGCAAAATTGGTTCAAGTATATGGCTGTTTCTTGAATCATAAAGACTTTCCCAAAGCACAACAGGATGTGTCCCAAGGTAAAATGGGATGTTGTACCTTTTGACAGCTTGGAACTATTACTTTAAACGACTGGCAATATTTTCATTTTCAAACCGTCGGAATTTTAAAAAATTAAATGCATTGAAGTATGTTGGGATAGTTTAATGTGACTTTTAGATGTTAAATTTGATTCAAATAATTGACATTGAAAATTCAAATGTGAAAAGTGTCCCAAGGTACAACACTCTCCCCTACCAAAAAAAAGAAAAAGAAATACTATTGAAGGAAGTGCTACAGAGTTGCAAGCGCCTACAATTTTGTCATTTCATACATTACAGCTAGGGTACACTGAAGGTGTAAACTACTTGAACAAAATACTGGGTAGCACACAAAATTGTTTTTTTAATGTTAAAAATCAATTTTTTTATACTACTTTTTTATCGCCCTTACTTTTAAGCATCATAATTTAAATATTAAAAAAATATTTTCTAGTAATATTCTATATGGTCTATTATTTTGAGGATCCTCATAGGCTGAAGGGACCCTGGTCTAGCCCTAATGGCAAAGAAAGCTCTGCTTTTGTGTTCTCTTATTTGTATGTTTTACTGCATACTTCTGATTTTTTTTTATATTAGGATGTAGGAAATTTTGAAATGTCAGTCACCAAGCTAATAACATTATCTGGCTTGTTTAGAATATCAGCGAGTTAAGATTCATCCGCATACCAAATCCTCTTATGATAACTTCCCGCTTTCTGACGAAAGATTCAAACATATTTATCACGACTTAAAAGGGATTTTAGCAATTTGTGGGAGATACAATTTTTGCTTGACAATCGTTGATCGCTTTTCGCGTTTTTCGGAGGTTACTCCGATAGCTGACATATATTGTAGCTAAAGCTATATATTTCACTGGGATAGCTCATTCTGGCGTTCTTTTAGTATTTTCAAATGACCAGGGCAGATAAGTTGAATCTTCAGTGCTTAAATCATTTGCTAATCTGTTCGGAATTCGACTAACCAGAACGTTTGCCTTTGATCCAAAATGCAATAAAATGATCGAAAGGCTACACTGACTTTTGAAACGGGCAATTCGTGTGTGTTCGAGTACCGCATGGGTACCCTCGGAGCTTCTGAGATTAAAAGCACTCTACGGGGAAAATTTACAGTCTTCAGTTCCTGAGCTCGAGTATGTGGGGCTCTTCGTTTGCCCGGACATTTCATCGTGGTTGATGTCGCGAATGACATCATAAACGATGGCCTTTATCCTGTTCAAATGGCCTCTATTGCCCAGTTGACAGCTTCCTCGCAAGATTGTAGTAAAATTAACTACTGGTGTAATTAAAGAGGTGGTATATTGTGTCGTAAAAAGTTCCTACCAAGTGTTCTAAAATGAGAAACATGTCTCAGTATTCAAAGAGTGTTCTAAAATTCTTTCCAAAAAGTTCTTTCCAAAAAGTTCTTTCCAAAAAAGGTTAAAAGAGCGTACCTAACCAAATAAGTGCTCTCAGAAGTGCTTTGAAAACTTTCAAAAAGTGTGATTTAAAGTGTTCAAAAAAGGAGAATAAGTCCGTGCTTAAAAAAGTGTGAAGTTTCGCAGTGCAAAATTTGTGCTTAGTCATGTGTTTGTCTTATGCTCAATAGTTATCTTTCCAATGGACTTCACACAAAAGTTTTTAAAAGTTAATATTTTACTTTATGGATAACGTACTTTTTGTTTTAATAATCAAATGAAAAATTTTTTATTTTTATTTTATTCACTTTTTTTCTTTATTTCGTTTTAATGTTTATCAAGTTAAGCAATAAAATAGCCATTCGGTTACAGTAGTCAAAATAAAACCAATTTCGAATGTAATAAGCATTTTTTTCATTTCTTTTCCTTTTTAGTTAAGCTAACAAATCATGAAAGGACCATGAAACAAATGTTGAAAGCAAGAAATGAAACTTTGTAGCAGGGTTACGAAAGCGAGTGGAAAATGCGTGCTAGTTGAACCATTTCATTTTAATATCTCTAAATAAAAACTTTACAGAAAAATGAATAATTTCGGCTGAGCTTTATTTGATAGAAAAATTATTCTTCCACGACGTTTCACGACGAAGTTTCAGTTCTCAATTTATTTCCATTTTCAAAACATACTTCGAAGCATAAAAAAATAACGAGCAATTTGTATTTAAAGTCAAAATGCATTTCATTAAAAAAAATCACAAATGGTCTGTCTTTTGCATTGAAGAATATTTTACGGAGATATTGGATATTTTTAAAAGTATAAAAATTTAGTACTTGAATAGATATTTTTTGAATGCAACAAAAGTTCCTTTTGCGACAATTAGAGAAAAGCGCTTTCAGACAGAAAAATGGCACTGATTTTACAAATGTCACATTCTACTTTTAATGAAAATGAGTTCCAAGTGCTTAACAAATAGCTGATAGTATTGCTGAATTCTTTTTTCCATCGGAACAGATTCATTCGACATAATAACTAATGGCTGCATTTCTTTGAATTTATTAGTGTTGTTTCCAATTGATTATAAGAATATAGACCCAATTTTCTGGTTAAAGTTATTCTCAGCCAAGTGTTATTCAGGCCCGATGAGAGGTCATGTCTAGTCGGAAACTAAGGGCCAGGGCCATGGAGGGATTGGGCGATACTGACGCATAAAAAAAGAAGGAAAGAAACGAAAAAGGATTTAAAAAAAGGAATAATTAAAAAAGGGGGGAGGAAGCAGTAAAATTATTAAGTAAAATTTACTTTTGGCAATTACTGTTATTGCACTTAAAACAGTTAATTGTTTTCGAGTAAGTAATTTTGATTTTTTCCTCCCCCTCCCCTTTTTTTTCTTATTTTCCTCCTTTTTTCTTCTTTCCCGCTTTCCTTTTCTTTTCCCCCTTTTTTTCTTTCCCCCTTTTCTTCTTTTTTCCGCTTTTCTTTTCTCATCTTTTTTCTTCTATTCCCCATTTTCTTTTCCTTTTTTGGGGGGCGGGAGGGACCCGGCGATATAACTGCCAAGGGGCCCACCTTGGTTCTCCGCGGTCGTGGTGTTATTCATACTTAGTAGAAATATTTCTATCACAACCGGTAGAAAAATTAATACACGTTGACATTTCAAGTTTCCGCAACTCTTTGATGGAAAATGATTTCCAAACAGCGAAAATTACAACTGAGTTATTTTTTCATCGCAGCAATGTATCTTGTTTTTAAATTAATTTTATGAGGGGTAGGGCTTTAAGAGGGGGTAGGATACATCGTGACAATTGAATTCATACAGAAAATTTGAGCTATGTCAGGAGTACTCCAGACTGTTGGGAGTTTGATGGGCCGAAGGTGTGAGGATTTGCATTGTAGCTGGTGCTGAAAACTCCAAACACTTACTTTGACAAATGTACCTTTTGCTTTTTTACGTGCATTATTTAAAAGATTTTTCAATTAACCATCTCTTTTCTTTACGGTGCTTCTGTGCACATCGTTTTTTTTTTTCAGGAAAGCATTTCTGATCAAGCATTGCTAAGTGATTTTGAGTTGCCAAGATGCACTCTACTCCTCTTAGGAGTTCTGAAACAGTTAACTGAAAAACTGAAAATATTTAGTGTGCTGCCGTGGAAGGGTAAAGCGCAGTATCTGCTGAGATGAGTTTTTGAGATATTTGAAGAAACGTATTTCGGATTACGCGCTAAAAATAGTGGAATGTTGGAGTTTGACGTTGTTTTCGTGTTTTATTAAGCTAAACAAGCAAAATTGTACAGTAAATAATTTTACAGTACAAAACTGTGCAATACAATAAATGAAAAAAAAATGAAAACTGAAAACTTTGTAGATATTGTGCTTTACATTCCCACGGCATTGTGACTAGCATATATATGATGATCTACTATGATATTATCTGTCACTTAAGCACAAAAGCATACTTTTTTTATCTTCTTAACCCTTTCAGACGTGGCGTCCAGTATACCGGACATGAACTTTAAACAGCTGCTTATCATTTATGAATTGAATAAATTACTCAAATTTTTTTGGAAACAAACTCTTTACAGTCTGCTTATTATTATCTGTACAAGAATTTTTCATTTTGGGATTGACAACATAAAGAAATAGGGGTTGGGAGAATGTTACTAGCTAATTTTCGTCGCAAAAACGAGTTTTTTTTTTCTGATTTTTCTTTTTGAAAAACATATAATTTTATATTAATCATTTCAAATGCTTATATTATGTTTCATTATTGTTTAGTGAATATTTTACAAAAAAGTTTGGTTGATGTTTCTTCGTTTTACGACCTGAAATATGTATTTCAATAAATGTCCGGATTATTGGACCTGTCATAACTCTTTTAATTTCTCACCTATGAACTTGAAATTTTGTCTACAAGATACTCTTTACCATAGTACACTGTCTAATAAATTAAAACACTTTAAGTTAAGTATTTCAAAATTCCGTTTGAAAGGATTAATATAGCAAGGAATTAGTATGACAGTTCGGCATTGTGATTTGTATTAAATGCAGCTTTTTTGGTCCTTATAAAATTCATAAGTAACAGCACGTACTAATTCTGGGATTTACCCTTATGAAAAGGGATTATAAAAGAAATTTATTTATTATAAAGAAAGTTTTTTATTGATTATCAAAAGCAGAGTACTCTGAGAGACCCACACTATGGCTGAATGTTTTCAGTTTGATAGCCAATATCAGAAAAGAAAAAAAAAACGAACTTTCTTTATTCAAATTATTCCTCTCATTGTCTTTAAATAGTTTTATCACAATAATAATTTTAAACATTGAAAAATAAATTTTTTTAGACATCAATAAAATAATTTCTCCTTAAGGTAATTTTGAAGAATAAATATAAAAGATGATGGTGAAAATTTATTAACCATTAACTTAAAGGGAAATGATATTGAGCTAATACTTTAATTAACTCATTTGTTCTAATTATCATGGTTTCAAGAGCACGGTATCTCTTTTCAATCAAACAAATCGTTTCCTTAAGTCCTATCTTGTTAAAACAAATTTTTCGTTGAAAGTTATGTTAGGAAGACGCGTCAATATTTTAAAGTTAATTGTTATTTGCATATTCATCCGTGTTCATAATTTGATATTAAAGAGCTGTTTGAAAATTTTATGATCATTTTATTAATTTTCTTTCATTTGGTCATTTAAAACTTTTCATTGCTGTAATTATTTTAATGCTATATTCGTTAATACAAATTGATAGTTCATAACTCCTTTTTTTAATTACTTCTTAATGTGTATTCATAGCGCTGTTAGCTAATCTAACACGCAGCTAAATTAATGATTCTCGTGAGAAAATTGCTTTCAATTTATAATGCCCGAAACCGCAAAACCTTATAAATATCTGAAAAGGAATGCATTCGCTCTAAGTATATCGATTTACCTTTAAAGAAGCCTCATACACATTTTATTACTCATTCTTAAATATGATTTACATTTCCATTTTTATTAAAAGTTGAGAGGTGGTAATATAATAATTTTTAGCACATGGTATACAGATGCACAGATCTACTTTAAATAACATTCTAAAACTATAAAAAGTATTCGAAAACTCTAGAAATATTGGAGCAAAAAGAAACTAACACACACACACACATACACATATATTTCGAACCAAGGTAAATACCAAGCCAAAACTTCTTTGACAAATAAAGTGTGGTTTCTTTCCTTTCAGCATCACAACAGAGCATAATAAACAACAACAGCAATTATTTCAAAGAATTCAAAATAATTTGATTAACTAGCACAGAATAGGATCCCAAATCCGGAATGCTCGGGAGTGCAAAACCTTTCCGAGTTTCGGAATTTTTTGCATGGTGAATTTTGACTCAAAAAATAGTGAAAACTCTCCTGCCATGCGGTTTTTGTCGTGTTTTTTCTGGTTTTTTCTAACGTTCGCTTCAATATCTTAACTCTGCACCTTATTTTGAATTTTTTTGCGATTGGTATGCATCAAGACTTAACGATTGCGAAAATGAGGGACATGCAGGTTAAACGAAGACATATGCTGTATTCATAATGTTCATAACGTATAACTGTGTGTGTGTTTGCTTCATATTTACCTAGAAACAAAATGGAACAGGCTCAGAACTAATCATATTGTCAGCTGTTTATGATTTCTATTACTATTGCGCAAATGTATATACAACCCAAATTCAAAATAATAGAATACTTCACACTTTTTGGAAAAAAAAAAAGTTTATTCTAACCAGATATAAGTGCAAATTAGGTATTTAAATTAACGTTCAAACTTTCTTAGACCTTAAAGTGTGCATTTCATTTCAAATATCCTCAATTAAAAATAATTTTAGACAGAATAATCTAAACGTTTATAGTGATGAAGATTTATTTGCATTGAGTCAAAAAATTAGAATATTCAAATTAAAGAGGGAAAAAACATTAAAAAAAAACGATATCAATATTAGAATGTCTCATTTTTTGCTGGATTCAATGATTTAATCCTTTCTCACACACACTCTACCTCCTGTTTACATAAATCGTTTATCTGCCACTGTTTGCATACCCTCTTCAATGCGGTAACGAGCTCAATTTTGTTGGCGGGCACCAGGTCTTGAACCGATTTCCTTAGATTTCAAGGTACCACAAATTCTTCATCATATTGAGATTGGCAGAATTGCTTGACCAGTTTAATACCAAAATTCCTCTTTCTGTTTAAAATCTATGAGTCGATTTAGAGATGTGACACGGAGTAGAATCTTGCTGAAAGATAAAATGTGTCACTAAATGTGTAACTTCTGTGCCTCAGATGAAAGTATCATGCAGTATTATTGATAAACAGCGGATGTCACGCATTGTTTTATTTTAAGATAAATATAACTTCCCAATACCAGCAGCACTCATGCACCCACAAACCAAGAAGGATGTATCAAAGTGGAGAGAACGTCTTACACATGATTTCTCATATACTTTTCTTTTTAAACGCCCAACCCGAACGCCTTGTTTTGTTTACAGATATTTCAAAAAAAGATTCATCACTGAATATAATACTTTTCCAACCTTGTTTCCCCTGTATGAGCTTATCTTTGTTCCAGGTGAGCAGTGCACGTTTCTGCTTCATGTTTATCTTTGGTCTTACTTCGTAAATCTGCAATTAAAACTGCAGTTTATGCAACTGTCCAAGTGTAGTTGGCGTGGATAAGATAACTATACATTCTGTCCAACACTTATGGACATAAGAAGCATTTTTCAACCATTATTTTGGACAATTTACTTTAATTTGGGTTCATCTCTGCCAGGTGTTACAAAATTTTTACCTCGTTTATTTCGGTTACTTTTTAGTAGGAGTCCTTCTATATTCCTTTAAAATATTACATACCATAGCTTGTAAAACGTTCATTTGAATTGAGTTGGATGGTTTTTTCTAACTTTAAGAAATGATACAATATGTAAGTTTGTTTTTTTCCTGTTTATCACCTTGAAGATCCATTTTGAACAAAAATAAATGCTTTTAAAAGAGCGTAAAGTTATCTGGGCGCGAAGCTTCATATTTGTGACAAACTATCGGTTAACAAGTATGCAAATATTTTCGCTACTTTTTCAAATTCACATTGAATGAAGAGATTATTCCAATTTTTTGACAAATATAAAAAATATATATCTTTTCCCTCTCATCCCCCCCCCCCTCTGTTAATGATCCTTAAATTTTCGAAATAATATCTGAAAAGTTGTTTGAATTGATTTCCTCATTTATGAATAACGAATTTGAGTCTTTTTAATTTGCATGCGTCCATTTTTCCCGACTAAGGGACAAGTTTTGATCAAACAGTTCTGATATTCTATTATTTTTAATTTGGGTTGTATTTCCATGCTGGTGATCTTTCTTACCGTCTTAAGCGTCATAATTCAACGCAAAGAAACACTAGACAGCATTTTTTACAAAACAAAAAGCCTTCAAATAAAAAAAACATTCTTGGCAGAAGCTTGACTATCGTTGCAGCCTTGACAAATAATTTGCGTGATTAACATGATTTTTTTTTCCTTTGGAGCAAAAAGCTAATTCTGCAGTATCTATTGCTTTTTTATTTCAAAGAATGATTCTACATTTTTAGAATCATTAAAAAGCATTTTTCTCTGCTAATGTGTTGTTAATGTATGATATATTTATTTTCGTCCTTCTCCTCACTTTAATGCAAAAACATTCGTGAAAACTATTTAAAAAAATGAATGAATGAAAAAAAAAAAAACACACTGACAGTCACGCAAATAGAAAAAGATACATGAAACGTGTTAGCTTTAAATATATTTAAAAAAACTACTCTTTTTCAAGCCTCTGAGTAAACGTTTTTAGCAACAAAACGATGATCATTTTTCTTATTTCCCTCCATATATTTCTAAACGAAAAACAACTGCTCTTAACTATTCTTCATTCGAAAAAAAATGCATTAGGTTGCAGAAAGTTTTACTTCTTTATCTCTTGTACAAAAAAAAAAAAAAAAACTTTTTATGCAAAGTTTATTTGTTCCAAAACAATTTAATGTCATTTAACACTGAATTGGAAATTATTTTTACTACTGCTTTTTAATCAACCAACACATGTAAAACATTTTTTTTGTTAGTAAAATTTGGAACGTCGAAAAAAAGATGATTTCTAAGATTAGATTTTTTTTATAGAAAACACATCAAAGAAGGGGTTAGGCTTTAGTCACCTGCAACTGACATGATTGAAAAAAAAAATTAAGCAAATAATTAAATTAAAAATGATTTTAATATTAAGGGGATCATATCAGTGTAAAAGCTTAAAACAAAAAAATTTTTATTTCTAATTTTGAAATAATCCGGAAAATGTTCGTGTGTATGTGGTTTTAGACTGGCAATAGGATATAGGTTTGGGGACGCTTCCTATTGGATGTATATACTATGCTTCCTATTGTGTGAGTTCCACAAAAACGACTTTCGAAAAAAAAATTGCATTTTTGAGTCAACGATATACACATCAAGAAAGTAATGTTGACTTATTGTCACCAGCGAGTCTATATAGACTCTTTCAAGTACTTCTGTCTCCAAACATACTGTTCGCCCCCTGATCATTTGAAGATGAGCTTGCACCATAGTGTAGGACGAAAAAAAATGAAATTTGGAATCTTCTTTTGGAATACCCTCCGAAGGATACGTATCTGAGAGTAAAGGACAAGTATGAAATATTTCCAAATTTGAAAAACTACATGAGGCTTCTACTGAGGTATTTCTCCAAAATAGGTAAAATGGTCAATTATTAAAAAATATTATGAAAATTAGAGTTGTATCCTTAAACCACTCAAATGCTTCTTTTAAATATTTTTTTACATTTTTTAAAAATTATCTACATTCTATAGACTTTTTGGTTGGCACAAAAACGGCGTAAAAATATCAATCAAAAATTGACAAAAGAACTGTTGACAAGCTTCTTGAAACGTCTCAAACCTGTGTACTTTCAGAAAATGTTGCATCACACTTAAAAGACCGTAATCGGACAGTTCACTCTGGGCTATAAGCTGGTAGCGGTAAAAGCTTGGCTCCGCTTTTTGGATTCCACAGCTCAAATCTATCAAAATGACCATTAACTCTTCAGACTGTAGAATAAAAAATGAACAACGTGAGAAAAGCATAAATTCGCAGTAATCCGCGAATTTATGCTTTTCTGACGTTGTTTATTTCTTACTCTACTGTTCAGCACAAAGGTATTTATTTATCTTCTGTAAACAGTGTTCACTTTTTCCTTATCATTTTCTGGCTCTCAAAATAACATAAAATCTTTATTTTTCTTTACTTAAAGAAAAGAAAAGTTTGCTTGTTCTTAATCCTGAAGTCCTAGTTCATTTAACTCTTTAATCTTTTTCGTCCTAGTACTTTTTCTATAAATGTCAGTAAAAATTTAATACCACGCTTTTACAGTTTACAATTGTTTGAAATTTGACTAAATAATTATCCTTGAAAAAAATATGATGCATTAAAAAACGATTAATGTCCCAAATTAGTGAAATAAACTGGCACTGAAATTTTGTTGAAACAAAAACGAAAAATTACTTTAAAGTTTGCAAAAGGGAAGTGGAAAATATAAAATATGATAAACAAAATTGACAGTCAAATGTAATACTCTCAAATATTCAGAGTCAATCGATCAAAATCCAGAAAAAAATGTTTCCACTATTAGTAAATAAAAGTTGATTACTCTTTAGTGTTTATTAATAGACATTACTTAATCAGAAATATCATATATGTGCCCAGTGAATATTCACGCCTTAATTGCTCCGTACATTTTTGGCGCATACTTGACTTTTATAATAGTAAAATATGTAATATTAAGTATTTTTAAGCTAGAAAAGTAAATTTAAGTTCAAGCAGACAAAAAAAATTAAAAGAATTGAATATGTTTTGATTACTTCAGTGAATGGAAAAACGAAAAATAAGTAAGAAAATGAAATCATGATCTTTTAATACAATAACTTTCATCCATGACCAGAATGCCGTCTAACTATTTAAAGATAATGAAAATAGAGATAAAAAGAAAATTAATCTAAATTTCCCACTTAAGTACTTATATGTGGCTATAAACGACATTGACGTTAAAAAGTTTTAATTTTATTTTATCACTACTACCTAGGCGTCCCTATCAATGATTTTTTTTTATTTTCAATCATCTCAATTGAGGAATTTAATCGGTTTTGGAAATTAACTTTGCTAATATATTTTTGCATTTAGAAATTACCCAAGACAAAGAAAATATTTTCCTGTACACTTTTCTGATAAAAAGAGAGCACGTTTTTGTCTCTTAAAATTCCCAGTTTTGGGACGAATTTAATAGTTTCATCTTAAGTTATCAATTAGAAATAAAAAGTGAAATTAAGTGGTTTTTTTCTCTCAAAGTATCGCAAAAACTTTAATCTTGTATTAATTAACTTTTTTTTTATTAGAAATCGTTGAAAGTAACGTATTTTAATTGAAATTTTTTTCTGATCATTTTATAAACTTTAAATCTGGATTTTTAATGAATATGATGAATATTTCTAAAGCAGTAATTTTTTGTTAAAGTCATTTCACAAATATTTAAAAGGGGATATTTGAGAAGTTTTTATTTCAAAGTGCTTAATGCATACAAAAAATATTTGAATGCATTTTAATATAATTTATTCTAATAGTGGGACACTGAAATTAGATAAAAAAATTCAAATATAAAAAAAAACTCTCAATTTTGAAAAGGTTTTGGGTTATGCTTTTCGTGAGTATCTCTGTATTCATATGTTCTTATTTTTTATCAATTTTTATTCCCACGCAATGTAGTGCTATCAGGTTTTTTTTTTACTTATTTTTATTATTCATTGTAAAATTGATTTTTCTTTCGTCCTTTTTTTTTTAAATATTACGAAGTTACAGCGGTGTTAAAAAAAAAAAAACACCCGTGCCACAAAGGAAGGGAATATCATCCCGACTGTATTCAGCACACAGTCAAGCATCCCGTATCCCAGATGATTTGGGGGTGTATTTCTTATCAAGGAGTTGGTGGGCTTCATTTTGTGCAAGAAACAGTAAACGCTCAGGTGTATATTGGCATTTTGGAGGAGAAATTGCTTCCTACTATCCGCGATCACTTTACTTCAGTTTCAAACGTCATTTTCCAGGATGATTCTGCTCCGTGCCATAGGTCAAAACTGGTAAGTAACAACTTAAAAACCGTTTTCCTGCCATTAGACTTAAATTGACATGGGGTTGAGTAATTTTTTTTTTCTCTAAACTCACACGCAGGTTCAGAAATGGAAAAATGAGCATGGGGTCAGCAGTTTGCCTTGGCCCGGAAACAGCCCAGATCTACGGATTATCGGATTCCTGCTGTTAAATGTATATTTGATAAGTTTTGCACAACTCCACATACATTCATCGTTAATCGGTCGACCGAAACTTCTCACATAATCCCATTGTTATGAAAATGCGAGGGTGATGCAGTTTTTTTAACCAGTACTGTAGATTCTCTTAATAGTCATGATTTCATTTATATAATAGCCTGCAACATTAAAAATGTCCTTAAGCGACAAACAGTTAAATTTCAATATAGGTTCCCATCTTTATCTGATAAATTAAAGACAGTTTTGCAACCTAACAAATACACAAGTAGCAAGAATAACTGCAGATACATGTGCTTCTAGATTACAAGAAACCAGATTAAAAAAAGATCTTTTGTCAGATAATTTCAATTCATCAGTTTTTTTTTTTTTTTTTCTGTTCATGCGAAATGGGATTTACTATAAATCTGGCGCACGTCTCATCAATTTCGAAATCAATTTGGTCAATTTTCACCTGTCATTATTGTAATGTTTATAATCAAGCAATGTAATAATAAAGAAACCTCATATTAACAACTAAGCAACTTCTTTTGCATTTAAGTTTTGAATGACAATAGTAATTTATGCCCAAACGTAAGAAAACTGAAAAAAAGCTCTCGTAATTGTAGAGAAGTTACATGTGGATTTTTCATTAATACGAAAATCTAACCTTTTATTTTGTATGTTTTAGCAACCATAACATCTGTAGCTCAGAGCCAGACTGACGTAAATTAAAAATGGCGATTTTATGTTTATTTGTGCGTTTTATGTAGAAACCTATTCTTCATCGAGTCATTAGAACGAAATTCTAAAAAAAAATCCTGTATAATTATTAACCAGAGTTAAAAGAGCGCGCGTCCCATCTTTACTTTACGTTGTTTTGGCTCTGAGCTACAGAAATTACTTAACTTACTAGCTGCGTCGCCCGGCTTTGCACGGTCTACCTCAAAAATAAAAAATATGTCAAGTGACGCGTGTTCAACAATCAAGCTTGAACAAAAAAAAAATCAGTAAAATTTTGTGGCAGATTGCTGAAAAATAACTAAGAAGGAAGCATTTTAAGTCCCCTGATTACAGGAAAAGCTTCAAAATAAAAACCAGAATGGTATTGGTTCATATTCGAGAATAAAAATAGCAGCATACCGTATTACCCCGCATTATCCCGCATGCCGGAAAAAATTGAGGTTGAACAGTATTGGTTGACCGAGGTTGACCGGGAAATTCGAATTTTCTGGCATGCCGGAAAATTCAAGGTTTAATTTGCAACAAAACAAAAGTAAATGTCTCCATTCAGTTCCAATCAGAGAGCAAACCACAGCAAGGAAAAAATAAATAAATCCCGAAAGTAACCTTCTTTCAAAAAAAATGTGTATTGCATATAATACGAGCATGTGCTTGCTATTTATGGTATATCATTATTAATGGATTTAGTCATATGCGAATAAAATAATCAATTCAAAAAAAATCATCCTTACTGCGATTTATTCGTAATTTTTTTGAATAAAATATTTTAGGTTCCTTTTAGAGAGGTAAGTTTAATTTTTATTTATTGAATACCTATGGTAAATTCTTTAGCACTGGTTTAGGGGCGGTAACTTACTGCTTAAATGCTTGCAGACTTAGTTTTAATTTAATTTTTATAAAATTATTCGTTATTAAACAATATTTCAAAATAATAAGTGATTTTTAGTAAATATTTCAACAAAATTAAACTCTTTATTAATACTAATAAGATATGTATAGAACTTATATTCATTTTAGATGAACATATATTTTTTATAGTATTATTTTTTTTCGTAGCTTCGATCTTTCCTGAATACCGAAAAAGACCAGGCAAGTGATATTGAAAATCTGGTGACCCTCGAATTTAGTGGCATGCCGGATAAAGCGGGGTAATACGGTATCTTTCTTTTCAATAACTTTCTTCTCGCTACAAAATGTAATATAAGCATTGTTACGGAAAGTTGAGTTGAAGCACTGAATAATAATTTAAATGGAGGAAAGCCTTCGAAAATAACAGATTTTATGTCGAAATTCAAGTATCATCCTCATATAAGCAATAGCCGATGATCGAGAAACCCGTGTTTTTCAACAATGAAACTCGGCTCACGGCATGACAGTTGGATATGTTTGGTAATGTTTAACATGTAGGGAAAGACTTTATTGTGACAAGGCTGAACTCGATCCGGTAACTTAACTGTTTCACTCGTAAGATTGTGTCATTTCAGGGGAATTAAGAAACGAGAAAGTGGTTGAAAATTAACGCTATACAATTGTTTAGAGTTAATCCACTGGAGTTAGGGTTAAAATTTCAAACATCAAAATATCACCAAACAAGCAATTGCTTCGTTAAAATATAGAAGCAATTTTCACCCGTCATACAATAAATAGTACTTAATTCATATTTCCGCTAATTATTGTTAGAAGATTATGTTAAATAGCCAACCATAAAGGCGGGAAAATTAAGAATCGATCGATATCTGGTTCCATGGTCAGTTCACTGGCGTTCGGGAGAATTGACTCGAACATAAATACATATATACATATACATACATCGATACATACGCTCAGTTTTTAATTATGTGAGATATTATTATACACTTAATATCTTCAAATGTGCATATTAAAATATTAGGTGACGCTAAAATATGTTTTTAAACTTTAAAATATGCAAAAACCGATCGTGTGTGCCCATACACAGGGTTCATGTGGACATGCTTGGGGAACATATGGACAACATAAATAAAACAGTATTATTATATTAGCGGGTGAGGACAAAAGGTTTTATTCCACATAAATTGGAAGCTCCCTAATATTTCTAAAACTACTCGATTAAACTGTTTTCTGCTATTTTCATAAATTGATTTTGGATTGGGTTGTAATTTTGAAATTCCACGTGTCAACGTCTAGAAGTTTGCCTGGAATGAACGTGTACTATCTAAATATTTTTTTTTTAATTCATCAATATCGGCAGCTTTGTATGTTTAAAAATTCGCTTTCAAATTTGTGGTCTCTAGTAATGTATGTATGTCAAATGTCAAGTAACGGGCATATGAATTAATTGAGCCTAGAACTTTTCGCCAAGATAGAAACTCTTATATCTGATGTTATAAGAAATTGAAAAAATAGGAAAAAGAATTATTTGAAACAGAAAAAACTCACTTTTCAACGACATCAAATTTTAAGGGGTGTGGGAAATCATCCCTTTAATAGGCAATTTCTGTGAAATTTTTGCATAAAAAATTAATCACAAAAAATTTAATTCGAAATAAAAAATAAAAAAACCCAAGTGCATACTCCCGGAAGTAATTTTGTATTAAATGTCTAAGTCGCAGGGGCTATGTTGGCTCCTAGATGAAGACCCGCCACAGACTTTCTTTTACAATTTTTTTTTAAGATACAGAAATAACATACTGTCTGACCACGGGTTGCATGAAAAGGCAAACATCTGTTTTACAGCCGGAAATGGGCGAATCTATTATTTTTCACCGATATCAGCTTTTGCAGAAGCAGAGTCTCATTCAAATGAGCGGAATACGCGCATCAAATTCTTACTTTTCCCTCTTATTCACATAGATTCGTCTTATCTGGACATTTGAAAATTCCATGCAATCCCTGGTTGGACAGTAAGCTTATTATACCAGTGAAGGTATATCAAACCAACAAATCAAGTTATGCTTCATTTAATCTTATGAATTCAACCTGATCAACTTCAACATTATAAGCCTATGTTATTCAGTAAAAGCATTGCTTCTGCGAGCCAATCCCACACCTGTCATTCGTATTTTTAGTATCATGTTTTGATTCTTCATACCAGCTGGAAAAGTATGAAAAAAACGTTGAATTAAAATAATCACTTTCTGAGTTTGTTAAACCTAGAAACCCTTCTTATAATCTTTTCTTGCTCTATGGATTTCTAAATAGACGTGAGCTCTGTGCTATGAGCGTATTTAAACAGTCAAAACTACTATTTACAGTACGGTATTATTTTCACATGTTTGTCCTAAGCCGGCATCAAATTATTTCCTTTGTTCTTAAACGTACATCACCTTTTACATATTCTACATACATGAGTAACTTCGTAAACTATTTTCCATAACGTGTCATGTAAATAGCGAAACGGAGAAATAAGTGACGTTTCATATTTGTTCAGTTAGTTCTCTTTTTAAGTACTTGATTGTTGTCAAACCAAGAACGTAAGCAATATAAATATCTCAGTCCTATTAAAATAAATAATTATTTTCCAGATAATCTTTACACAGTGTATCTCCCATTAAGCATATTTATTTGCCACCGTTTTCCAAGTCAATTAATTTACAACCAGTAAAAGGCATCTTTGAGAGTCTTGAAAATCAACCGCTTGGAGAAGCAAAGGAAGTCATTTATCTCCTGGAAAAATGAAACGTTTCTAAACAGCATTTTCTTAAAGGATTGCATTTCGCCCCATCTTTTGAAATTCTGAAAGCTTTTAATTACTTCCACGTTCTGTGAAAATCAGAGTTCCGATTCATTTATTTAAATTCTCTAGTAAGATGTGAAACTACAGTGCCTCAGTCATTTAAAACACGAATCCAAAGTTAAAAAACATTTAAAATTCAACAGAAAGCATTGAAAATATTACTCATCTGACTTTTACTACTTCATTCTTTCTTCAGTACCTTAAAAAGAATGCTTTTTTAAATATACTTATAAATGATTTCTTCTTTGCGAGCAAGTTATAGTGTCTTTATAAGTCTTTTGTTTGCGATTTGAATTTCTGTTTAATACGTGGATTTTCCCTACTTTATAGATGTGGAGTTCAGTCCATTTTCAATATGGCTGTAAATTATTTTAAATAACTCAACGCTCTCACGGTTGACTACTCGTGGTCAGTACTTTAGAGCCACCCTTAGACAGTTGGGCAACTTTTAAAGGTCGATACAGAACTAATACTGTATCTGAGAAAAGTGATCGAATTAGACTGGCGGTCAAATTACAAGAATGGTCAACTCAAAATATTTTATTCATACTGTTTTGAAGAACGATAGAAATCAGTCCGCAGAATAAAATTCTCAGAAAAAATAAATAATCACGTAACTAATAAAAAATGGTAAGTGTTTCATCACCTACCGTGATACATGATGCTACATGATCCTAAATCTGAAGAGCCAATCTGAGATAATCTGTATTGAGACAATCTGCAAAGTACCGACAATATTTCTGAATGTTTAACCTGGAATCTCAAAATAATTTTAAAATGAATTTGATGGTTTAAAAGTTTCTAAGCAGGCAGTGTTTTCTCCAAAAATATTTTGTTGTTTGATATATCCCCTTAACCATTCTTTCGAAACATAAAACCTCGAGCTATAGAATTATTTAAGCGTACTTGCTCACCGCACATTTGAAAAAACTGTATTCCTCATTGAAACTTCCATTTTCGTGAATGTTTGTACTATATACATATTTTTCCTTCGCAAAAGCAGGTAGTATTGGAAATCGGCTTCTGGGGAAGTAAATGGTAATACAAAACGAGAATGCGTTAAACTTATACGTGGATTAAAAATAAAATTTTAACTGCAGTTCCAGCTAAAATTCGCAATATGCAGTCCAACTCTCGATAAATCGAAGTTCTAAAGGACCGGCTAAAACATTCGACTTATTGGTAGTTAGAGTTTTGGGAAGTTTCCACAACAGTCTCAATAGTTTGGAACCCAATAAAAACTTCAAGATAAAGGAATATTCGGGTTGTAAGCTTCGAGCTATAGAGATCAGACTGTACTTCATTGCAAATGGCAAACTTGATGATCAAACTTGTTTCTTTGACTAGTGCTTCCTGCGTATTTAAGTTTCGGATTAGTAAAACAATGCAATTAACTTTCAATACTATTTCATGCTGCGGCGAATCCACTAAAAGTAAGATAATTCAAAACTTTACTGGATAGTTAGTAATAGTTAGGGATTTCATTGTCATCATCACAAATTATTTTATCGTAGTTATGATCACCAGGTATTCTATTAAGTGTATCAGTATTAATGACGTTCAAAATAACTGATTTCATTATCTTAACAGATAGAATGTGTTTGGAAATAATTAAATGCACCTCATTAAAAATAATATTTTGAAATATTATTGTATAATATTTTCACCAAACTGAAAGAATCGTGGATATTTCTCATTATCATTTTTTTAAAGTAATTTAGCAAACTCTATTTCACTGGTAAAGCTTTACGGGTAATTTTGAGTGTCAATATGTTTAGTGTATATATATATTAATATATATATATATATATATATATATATATATATATATATAACATTCTCTCATTGTTTTCCTCACTCATACAATCTTACGGACTTCTTACCAAAGAAGGTCATGGACTGAAATAACAGATTGTTAGGAAGCAGTTTCTGGTTACAGAAAGCTTAAAGTTTGTCAAAATGACCTGAATTTCATCTTGTTTCCCTAAGATATTGACTTTCTTCCGCATATTTTTATACAAACTAATGGTATCAAAGAAATGTCTAAATAATTATGAAACTAAACAATTAATTGTTTAATTTTCTTTTTTTATTATTGTTACTTACTTTTATTTTCAAAGATACTTATATTTTATATTAACTATCTCATAAATTACTTCCTCAATTGGAAATATCGTCGAAAAACGTGTTAAAAAAGCTTGTTTGTAATGGCATTTATCTTTTAGCAATACTTTGTAAATACAACTAAAAATAATAATATTGATAATAATAATTCATATCTCAAAGTAGTATTTGCTAAACAATTTCATTACAAACTTGAAATAGGAGAAAAAAACATGTTGCAATACTTATGCGAGCATTGAATCTAGCACAATGTTTTCCTGAATTATTTCAGAACTACGTCACTTCAACCAAACATTCTCTAAAAAATATTATTTGTGAAGTTTTTCTTTACAAACAGTTTCATTATGAGCGTAATTTATTCTAAAGAAAAAAAAGTAAATAAATATTTAAATCACGCATTCATGCGACTTTTTTAAAGACATAAGAAAGTAATAAAGTCGTTTTAGCTTAAAACTTTGTAAATACTTTATTAATTGGAAAAGCTTCCTATTTTCAGATGGTTTTTCCAAGACAGTTTAACAAGAGAAGGAGAAAATATGGAGCTGATTGAAGAAACCTCTTGAGGTTACACAAAATGAGATTTCTAAAAACAGTATTCTACGTAAAAAACGTGGAAGTAAATTAAGTCTCTTTTCGAGACAAAACGAAAGCAAAATCAAATGTATAAAAAAGTAGGTGCGTGATTTTATTTATATTTGAAATGGAGCTGATCAATGAAGAACACAGTGTAACGCTGTCAGTTATAATTATTTATGCCACGTGCTGCCAATAGAAGAATAGAAAACTTTTGACGATTTTAAAAATTAGACATAAAACTTTTTAAATTATATTTCCTGTAGACATTCAATATTTTAGTTACGACTTACCATTAAAATATCGACTCAATTTGAAGAGGGAAGAATCTGATGTGTACACCACACTATTTCCTTTTAAATGTATTAAATAATGTTTTTTTTTTTTTGAATAACATAAAAAAGGAAACACTTTGAATACTTTCTCCCCTATTTTTCACAAACAAAAGCACTTAATAGAGTTTAATTTTCCCAATATCGGCAATTTTAACTTGGTTCAATGGATAACTCTCTAAACATCGTCAAAAGTGCAAAATTGCGACCCGATTCGAAAAAAAAAAATTTCAACAAATTTGTCACCAACTTAGATATGTATCACCAAATGGACGAGAAAACTTGGCGCCAAAACTTTGGAGGTTATGTCTCCAAATGTTCTACACATTGGTTTGAATTGAAATTAACAATGATTGTCCCCCAAGAGTATAAAATACCTCTTTTGGAACATCCGAATGCAACCAAAAATGTATATAGACAAATAGAAAACCAGAAAAACCTTGATACGAAATTTCAACTTTCTAAGGCATACCCTTTTTAAGTTATGCGAGATACGTGCAAACATGCATACATACATACATACATACATGCGTACATACATACGTACATACATATATATATACGTACATACATAGATACGTACATACATACATACGTAAATACATATATACATACGTACATACATACATACGTACATACATATATACATACGTACATACTTACATACGTACATACATACATACGTACATACATACATACATACGTACATACAAACATGTGTGCTGTATATACGTACATAATACGCACAAATAGACGTCAAGAGAAAACTCGTGGTAAATAACTTGGGGATAGTCAAAATTTATATTTCAACCGTCCATCTCTTCTTAGGCATTTATGCACGTACGGTCGGTTCCAAAAAGCAACTCAACATTCATTCCGGGAGGAGTAAAATGAAAATTTAGGGCGACATTTCAGGGACATTTTTTTCGCGATAACAATACTTCCTTTACTAGCTAAAAGGAAGTAAAAATCATAGAGAGTAAAATCCCTTCAACATACATGCACTGATTCAGAAAACACAGCTTGATAGTGATTATTGATAGAAATCTCGACCGAAATATGCAAATATCTGGAAGTCTCCCTAATCAATATTATTGACAAATTGACATTTAGTTTTGGTATCTTTTTTGTTCGGAAAAAAGTTGCCGAACCATCACCAAATTGTTACCGAATAGTCAATTTTTAACGGTGCCTCTGTTTGCATTATGTTTCAGTGCTTTTGTGTTATTCTCAGACAGCGTGCAGACAACAGAAGATAACTTCAAAAGATAACTAGTATGTTGTGGCCATCACGATATTTTTTTCCATATCTATTTTATGAACTCTTGGGTCTAACGCATAATCGTTCATGTAATTGGTACAACAAAAGTCTGGTTTTTTTTTTTTTTTTTTTTTGAAAATGGAAAGATTTTGACGGTTGGGCACTTGGTTTTTTGATTCATTGGCGTTATATTTTGGCACCAATGCCAGCATGAGAAATGTATTTCAATTTTCATACGTAAACAAAATGTAGGGAAATACTAATTGCAATAGTATACCATAAAGCAACAGAAATGAACTTATTCAAGCAACAATTAGACAACCAATTTCCCAACTATGGAAATATCCCTGTAAAGAATAATACAGATTTTAAATCACTGAGGTGAGTCTGATCTTCTGCAAAAAATCAATTGCGAGATTTTCTTGCACGCAATTGAAGGCATTTCAAAGGGATTTATCTTTCACTTTTGTTGATTTAATTAAGCGCAAAAGATGACCAAAATCAGCCACGTTGGAATGACTAATTCAAAAATTAAATCAGCACCTGTTTTCATGTAGATTCAATTTCCTTAAAAATATCATCTAAATCATAACATTACTGCTTGAAATATAATGGTCGCAATAAACATGAGAGTACGTTTGATTGAACCCTTGATGCTGTTGCACCGAAATTGAATCAGCTCTTGTAACCTGTAAGCTCTAAAAAGCCTAAGTTTTACCCTCTAAATTCTAAAGGTCCACTTTTCGCTTGACTCTGTTCATTTCTTCTCGGACTATAGTAGCAAATACAGAAGTCACAAGTAATTAGACAAGAAGTTCTTTCTACAACTAGACGAGCCTACTTTCCCGTATACCCATACTACTTTCTAGTACCTGATCAATATTCTCAAAAATAGCTAAAATCGCGAATTTTTTCAAAAATATTTTTAAAATACTTTAAGCTGATTTCTAGGAATAAAATATTCCTCACTTATCTGAAAAAAAAATTAGATGCGTAAAAAAAAATAACAGCAACATTTAAACAAAGCAGCTAATACTTTTTTTTCCATTAAAAAAATCTTTAACAGCTTTCAAAACGAAAAAATAATAATTAAAATTAATAAGCTCATTAAAATAAACTCATCATATCAAAAAAAAAAAATCGCTTCTTTTCTCCCTGTTGCCAAAAACAATTTTTTAAATGAACTAATGTGCTTACCAAAATAAATAAAAACAATTAAATGTCAACTTAAATAATTTTCATTGTCAAAAAAAAAAAAAATCGTCCGCGCATATCTTTATGTAGAAACATAAATGACTTCGAGTTTATTCACCGAAAACTGAATACCTAAATTAAAACTTTAGCGTAAAAATAAAAACAAGTCACATCAACAATAATTATTTCACAGTCAAAACCATAGCTGCGGAGTCGGAGTCAATCTCATTTTGGGGTAAAGGAGTCGGAGTCGAATACCTAAGAATCAGAGTCAGTCATTTGTCCTCCGTGTATAAATTTTTGCCAAAGCTACGAAGTCAGAGTCGAAATCGGGGAGTCGGAGTCCGATTAATTGTCGGGCACAGGAGTCGGAGTCGGGGTCAAGTGCCCCATAAATTCTCAGAGTCGAAGTCTGAAGTTTGGCGTCAAGAGCTATTTCCAACAAAATTTGTTTGAAGTAAATCCGCCTTCAAGTACGGAATCTACTTTGACTTTCAGTTTCCCCATAGGCGCTAATGTTAAGGGATTTGAACTGTTCAAAATTTAACGGAAAATTGTTTAAATCAAAAAGATATTTTATATACAAGTTTTTCATCAAACGCTTTTTCCTACAAAGTTTGTTTGAAGCAAATTCGCCTCACAGTTCGGAATTGCCTTGAATTTCCCCGTAGGCGCTAATGTTAAGTTTTTTTGAACTGTTCAAAATTGAACAAAAAATAGTTCAAATCAAAAAGTGAAGTATAGGAATGAGATGTCCTTGCCGAGATCTTTCGAACAAAAAAAAGTTTGTTCGAATCGGACTCTTCATTCAAAAGTTATTAGGGGGGACAGAGAGACAGACCGACAGACAGACCGACAGACATTTTTCCCCATCTCAATACCCTACTTTCCAATTTTTAATTTTTCGATATTTATTCAATTATTTTATTTATTTTTGACTTTTTTTTTGCTTTTTGCGATATTTTTAAGATGCATGAAGCCTTCTTTCATGCTTTTTTCTTCTTTTTCTGTCTTTTACTGGGAAAGTAGGCTAAAAAACGATCGATTGCGCCTATCCCCTTATTGACACTAAAATTGAATTATTACCTGTACCCTCTCGAATCAACCTGGGGCTTTTTTTTCCGCCTGTTTCATCTTCAGGTAAAGCAGAAGAAACTTTCGATTGCCCCTCCCCCCTCCTGGTTGAATTGACGCCAAAAAGTAATGGGCAGCAATTCACATAGAAAGTTCTATGTGTACCAAATTTCCTTCGATTTCAAGTAGTATTTGCGCAACAGCGGCTACAAACAACCGGCCACATACCCACACACACTAACAGATATTTTCCAAAAAATGTTCAAAATAGACTCACACCTCAAAACATGCAAGTCCTTCGAAATTCAGAATTTTTTACTAGTCCAATACTTCTATATATCAAATATAGAAAAAAGTAAAAAGATATATATTGATTTAACATCAAAAATAATGTAATCCAATGATGGAGACATAATGTAAACCACTAAACCATATATTTTTTTCTCTCTGGAACATATATAAATATATCATTTTATGTTTAACTTCAGATATAGGCACTCTCTTTTAGACAACTTTCGTTAAGAGTTTAAAAAGAAAAAAAAAACATGACATATAATATTTGATTTATCTTTTGAATGTACGGTATTAAAATTTGGATAAATGTGTCTGCATATATCTCCTACCCCCCCCCCCCCAACTATCCAAATCAAATTCGTGTGAAAAGACCGTTTCATGTATTCCCCCCCGCCCCCTCTCGAAATGTCTCAACCAGTACTTTGTCCCATTTCATTTTTTGATTTAAAGATTTTTTTTTCCGTTCAATTCTTAACAGTTCAGAAGCATTATCGCCTACAGGAAATTTAAGACACTCATAAATCTCAGACTGAAAGGCGGAATAGCTTCGAACAAATTTTATGGAAAAGGTTTTTGACAAAGAATATGCAGGAACCATTCTTTGATTCTTTCCAAAAGCTTTCTTTACACAGCTCATGGAACCTTGACATAAACTAGGGTATTTGAAGCGCATCAATAATCTTAATAAAACTTCCTTGAACGAAATCAATTACAAAAAGTTTTAACATAGATTTTGTAAAAGACAAAAAACATATTTACTTAATGGGAGTTGGTACTAGAAAACTTTTTTTTTTAAGTTCGGTTTTTACGTATTCAAAAGACTCAAATCAAGAGCTTTCAAGCGACCCGGAAATCATATTTCTATGAGATTTAAAAGTAACTCAATTTAAATATTAATGGGGCAGGAATGTATTAAAATGTACGTTTAATTTTACTTTCAAACGTGATTATCTGAAAACGTCATTATTAAAAAAATCTTGCTCCTTTTCTTTAATACTACTAAACATATTACTTTGAAATTTTCACCGCATTTAATGTAAGTGTTCATAATTATATTGCAGTGAAAATTTTTCTTTAGGATTCACACTGATTCCTAAGCAGCAGTTTTCATGTTCAAAACCTGTCCCTTTTTCCATTTTAAAAAGACTATTGGCTACAATTTAATAAATTTTGAAATAAAGAAAATTACCTTACAATTCCACTTCAGTAGACACATGGGTATTTCTTGAAAACACTGACACTTTTAAAAGAAAATTTTGAAAAAGAGCAGCAGAAAGTTTAGCAATTTAACGTAATGCGTATACAGGGTAGGTATTGAAAAATTCGAAAACATGTATCATTCGTGCAACGGAAAAATTCAAGCAAATACAACTCTGAGCAAAGAGATCGATTTAATACGTTAAAACATTGCAGGACAACGTTTTCTAAGCAGAACGTGGCAATAGAAATCTTACGAAAGGTTTAACTTTCGAAATTTCTCCAAAATTTACAAATCTGACACTTATTTTGTTATCTCTGTTTGGTACCATGTTTACTTAATGTCAATAAATTCATTAATAAACCCTCTAGTAACTGTTCTGCTATTTTTAACTCAAGCATTATATTTTTCGGAGTGTAAAACACTATATCGGGTATTAACAGACGGAAAAAAATTAAAGTATTCCTCCAATAATTATTTTAAACTTTAGCCAAGTAGTACGAAACTATGTACATCTACACTACGCCTTCTGAGAACATGTGATATCAGCAACACAATCTTACTGTTTTTTCTCTTTAAAAAAAAAGGCGCTTGTTTCAAATACATTTGCGTGTTTTGAATGTATGCTCATAGAGTTCATCTCCTTAATCCGTGAATCATATACATAATCTAGTATTTTTAATTATATTTCCTCTGCGCATCATGAAATGTGAGGCATGAGTCAACGCTAGTTATTAAACTGTTAATACCTATAGCATTCTTCATAAAGTATCTGTCTGTGAGACGGAACATAAATGTAAACTCCATAATTAATTAGTTCCATAAATTGTCTGAAATTAATACCCAATAATTACGTTGGAACGAAGATTACACTCGACTAAAGCTTTATAATTTGATTCTGTCCTGATACCATAAGCCTCTAGCATTCATGAAGCGAAATATTTATATTTAATGGGAAAATTGTATGATGCATTAAATAGATGTCTCTTCAGAATTCGTAAATATTGCAACAGGTAGGAAACTATCAATGTTGTTAAATGATTTCCTAATGCTATTGAAGTTAAGAAAGTAATAACTGAATTGTAATAAGAAAGTAGAGACGAAGACGATACTTAATAACAATGCCAACCGCTTGAAGAATTTATTCCTTAAAATAGCTTTATTTCCAGCTTTTAATTAGTGCATACATTGGAAAATATGTTCAGTAATGAGACAAAGACAAAGAGAGCTAGAAAGAGAAAGAATTGTTGAAATAAATTATAATCAGTTAATATTTAGTATTTGTTTCTAAGCATACAAGCAGTAAAATTGTTAGTAATTTCCTAATACTGTTGAAGTTAAGAAAGTTATAACTAAATTATAACAAGATAGTAGAGACCCCGAAGACGATACGCAATAACAATGCCATCTTCTTAAAAGATTTATTCCTTAAAATAGTTATTTTTGCAGTTTTTAATTAGTACGCGAATTAGAAAATATGTTCAATAATGAGACAAAGATATATAGAAAGAGATAGCGTGGTGAAAGAAATTATAAAAAGATAATATTCAGTATGTGACTCTAAGCATAGACGCAGTAAAATTGGTAGTAGGTTTTTTTGTTAGAAATCAGTTTTAAAAAATAAACAGGCATCAATGAATTACTTACTAGTTTGTGATAATTGGGAAAGCTATTTAACCACTATCCGAAAATCGATGATGTGAGTAAAATAGACTCGTTTAGTTCTCGACGAACTTACCGTGATCACTTTTAAGCTGAAATTTCTTCAAATTAAACGCCTAAAAACTGGGTGAAGGAATTTTCCACTTGAATAAAAGTTAGCTTTTGTTCTGAAATGTGTGTTTAAACCCAAAAATAAGATCAAAAACACGCGAAAAATCGAAAAGCTGTAGTTTTCTGCAGCCAAGTATTACTGAAATTCTGCTGGTATATGATGAGGATTGGAGGAAAATGCTTCTTTTATTTGTGATCAAACTTCTTTTTTTTTAACTACGCACTAGTCTTTATTTTGCTCTAAAATCAACTTACACAAAGCAAGCAGACATTTATCAGCATCAATTCTTCAATGCTTGAGCACAAATGCGCCACGAGCATTAAAATACAGCATATTTTTATTTAACCAAGAGAAAAAAACAAAGCTTTACATAGTACTAAGAAGGATTTTTCCAAACTGTCAAAAGTGAATTAAATTGAGCGTATGCATTTATTTAAAGTTCGTAAACGTCCTCTTACCGAGTAAGTCGTCACACGGTCGCGTTTACTTTCTGTCGCACGGCCAAGGAAATGATCAATGGTGTGTCGAAAGAGCTGAATAGCGGCTCCTGATCTGCCTTTTGAGAAACTTCTGCGCAGTATTTATTTTTCTAAAGGTTAATATGAGAAGAAAGGAAGATGAAAGAAATATGAGGTTTTCTTCTGGGAGAGGAAAGACTAATGCATGTTATTTGAATAAATTCCTGCACGGTGGAGATTTTTGCTATTTTTATTTTGCTCTGGATTTTCCAACGAATGTCACCCAAAACTTTTTAACTGGTTAATGGAAACTTACGAAGCTGCTAGTCGATTTTGATACATATTTCTTTCGCGTGCGTATCATGTGTGCGCGTTGTTTTCGCGCCTGTTAAACTCGCTGTTTGTCTGTTGTTGTTGTTGTCTTGTGCCAGCTAGGCTGTCAATTTGGGGTGCGCCGCTTCACATTTCCAACTGTACCGTAATTTGGTGTGAGGTTCGGCTTCTACAGTACACACTTACCGTAAATACCAGTTTATAGCGTAGGCAACCATTCACAGCACAACATCACATTCACACAAAGACAAGTACATGAGATTGAAAGGACATCCAAGCCCGAGCCGGGATTTGAACCCGGGACCACTTTATCGCAGTCAGATTCATCTGACCACTATACAAGGTGGGCGATGTTATGTCCGTTATCCTGTGAAAGTTCTTTGACATTAAAAATGTTGTAAGTATTATTAATTTATCACAAAATGGTTGCAAATCAGCCACTATATTAGTTTTTTTCCAGTTTTATTTTTAAAATCGTTTTCTACGGTATTTAGCGATAATACATCTTCATCTGATTTGTAATATTTTTTTTAATCTTCTGTTACGTCATTGCTGATTTTATTTAATAAAATGTCCTTAAAAAATTAAAAACGTGCGTTTAAAGCTTAAAAAACGAAGTTTAAGGTATTCAATCAATTTGCGCAAAAAAGAATTGCACAGATGTTCTTGGAGTGCTGAAAAGTAAGTAACAAGAAAAGACAATTTTACGCTAACACTAAAACTTTTCCAACGACTTCAATGTAGCTGTATCACAAGGTTTCCTATTTTATTGCCTCAATTTTCTCACCAATACTGCACATATCTTTTGAATGCATCTTTTGAAAACTTCAAGCTGTGACAAGAAGTTCCAAAGTTGAACCGGTTGGAAGATATTGGCTTCTTTTCTCGAACCCTCCAGAACAAGGACACAGAAGAACTCATTTTAATGATAGTGAAAGGACAATGCGAAAGTATCGTTACTTACTTCACTCACGGAATATTCACTGAGAAAGATATCGGGAAAAAAGCACACGGCAAAAAATTCGTTTTTTTTTGTTTTCTTTTTGTAGTGTACTTTTTATTTGATTATTTATACGCTTGCGTTGTCATTAGATACTTTAAATATATTATTTGCTTAGTTAATCGTAAAAATTTTGAAGTTATACAAAATGGCTAGAGTTTTTTTCTAACTACAATGTGAATCTAGAGCGACTAAAAATAACTTTTCATTGATATTACTAAAATTCTTGCCTAACATATTGGAAGTAATAAAAAGATGAAGGGGGCGCTTCGTAATTAATAGTATTTTTTAGAAGAACATATAGCCGTTATTTTATTGTGTATAATTAATTTGAAATGTTTTACTTTGTGTTTGAAAAAAATCTTAGTAAACTTTTGATAAAACTGATCGAGTTTTACAGAAACATTAACATGCGAGTGACCTTTTATGGACTAAAGTATTAACATTTCCAATAAAGTAATGAGTCGTGACATTAAATGACTATTTTTTGAGTTCGAAACATTTTTAGTGGTAAGTTGTGTACCTTGTTTATCCCAAAATAGAACAAATAAAAATCACAAAAATTTAGTTTAAAAAATCTTGAAAACTTGACCTGGTATCCCCTACTTAAATTAAATGTAATTTAATTTTTTAGTAAGGTTTTAAAAAAGCTTTATTTATTTTTTTTTGTATTGATTTGGAAAGATAAATATTCTTTGCAGTATTCTATGAAAGATGTACACCGGGTTATATCTTCACCTTTAAAGAAAAAAAATCATGATTTTTCTTTTTCATCTAGGAACAAGGAAGCAACCGGTAATAAATCAGTTTATGTTCTTTATTGAATTTTCATTCATAAGTTAGTTATGTCAAGCTGCAGTTCAATCTCATTTTCTCTGGTAAGTAATTCCTTTCTTCCTTAGTAATTGGAAATGAAGATGGAAAACCAGATTTATCGATTAAGTCTTCCTGTCCTGACGATGCTATTGCAAAGATTTTGCTCAAAATTCTTGTATTTATTATTGAGTCAGTAAATGTTTTGAATGTGAATCTTCATGAAAACGACGCAAAAGTTCGGTTAAATGATTCAAAAATAAAGCACTTGCATTATAAAAAGTTATCAAATTTTCTGCGAAGATATAATTTCTTAACGTTTTCTAACACAAGACGGGAAATTAGTCTTTCAAGACAAAACAAAAGTTAAAACTTTAGTATTTAAGAGAAACTTTTTTGAAAGATATCTTAAAATGAGAAACATATTTAAGAAGTATTTGGGTAATGCAATTGTCAATTAGATTGCATTTTGATATCCTTCTTATATTTATAAATTATCATTTTTATAGTGTTCCGGAAGAAAAATCTGTTATAGGTGTTATATTTCTTGAAGTTGGTTTTAGATTGTTTAGATAAATTTGCTCTCCATATATTATTTGTTTTAAGCATTTTTCAACTGTATTTAAGTAATTAATATTCGATACTTTTATTTTATCCTGTTGTTTTGCTGTTCAAAAAATATGAACCAAAATACTTGAAATTGGTGCTAATGGAAGGAAATTATTTTGCCCTTCTTTGGAATTCAAGCAATAGTATGTTTAAAAATTTGCTATCCAGTCTTTCTCCGGAATCTACGACTTCAATCTGGAATCATGAATAATTTCATAAAATCAATATTATTAAGTATATTATTTTGAGAGTTAATAGTTTTATTACGTTTAAAAAACTGGTAACGAATCCGATTTCTACAACATGTGTTTACACGGTTTTATACAGTGTTGAGAGCGATTTCTCAGCATGAACTGTTACTTGACTAAAAAACAACTTTAAACTGTTATAGCCGTTCAGGATAATTACTGTGTTTCAAACTCACACTCGTAATTTAGTTGAATCATTCTACTTTTTTAGTATAAAACGAAAAAAATCTCCTAAGGTTTTGCATGCTATTCAAAATTAAGAAATAAATTATTTAATCTATTTAAAATGGATTATTACCCTGGTTTTCAGCTATATTTTCATTTAAATTAACTCTGAGCTACGTTCGAAATATGATGAAAAATAAATTGTTTGTATTAAGGGGGAAACCAGTTTAGGAGGATGAAACAATTAAAACATTTTTATTAATGTTAAAAAAGTAAAACGTTTCATGTTTTTGAGGTGTTAGATCACAAAATTCACGTTTTTCTACCATTTCTGTTTACCTTTTTCGCATTACGAAAATATTTTTAAGAATAATATCATCCCAGAATTTGGTTTATGTCGAGTGTAACTGAATAAAAATTATTCACACAAAATTTCAGAACAATTGGCCCATAACGTTTTGTGCTAGGATGCACGCCAACTGAAAAAAAGTCGTTACGAAAAAGAACGCGATTGAAAAAACTGCTGTGAACATATTCGAATCTCAGTTTTTTCAATGCTCATAGCGTTGGAACTAAACGGAATTTAGAATTGAAACTTTGGCAACGTATTCTTAAATAGTTCTAGTAACAATTTATGGCGTAAAAAATGGATTATTTGATCCGTTTAAACTGATTTTCCCCCTTAAAGAATTCCAACTTTAATGTATCAAAACAAAAAGTCAAAAAAGACTGGAAATTTCTCCTTAGTGCATCACCACGTTAGTAGATTTCTATACTTTTTAATATTGCACGTGACAATAGAACACTCGAGAACACTTAAGAAAGACTTCCAAACATTAACGTCAGAATAATTGCATCAACTGTGCACAATTTTGCCATCTTATTTTTCGTACAATTAAGAGTAAAAAACGTATTTTATAAACTTGTCAGGTGAGACACTTGACTTGCCAGATTCTTTTTTTTTTAGTTTTTAGTTTTTTCATCAAATAGTAGACCCTTAATTCAAAGAAATCTTACTATCCAGCCTAATGTGGCAAACAAATAGACCGGATAGCCAAAAGGCCGAATAAATGGAGTTTCACTAACAAATAAAAACATATGTTAAGAATTTAGAGAAATAATTGTTTCAAATCTATACCATTGTGCATCCAAATCTTCACACTTCTTTGCATTAAAAAAGGGGTTTCTTGAAGACCTAAAACACGTGTCTACAACTAGTTGTTAATATTTGCTTTATCAACATTGTTTGCGATTGTTCCTCATAAAAATTTATATTTCTCGTAAAATCTGATACTCAGTTTTACATCTTAAGCTCATATATTTTTAATACAATTTTAGTAAACATGACAGTAATGCATTTAAATTACGTTATCATTGTCAGATGTTAATCTAGTTTTTCTGCCCAGAGAGAGGTTTGTTGAGCAGATGACATAGAATATTTAGAGAAATAACAGTAATCATAGCTTTTATTAAAAATAACCTTTGCCCGTCATTTTCATCACGTTTCATCATTTAAGCTCGAATATTTTCATGCAATGTTTCAGACAGAGTTAATGTATTTTATCAAATACGAAATTTAGGCTAATGTGGGGTAAAGTGAAATAGTGGTGCAAAATTAAATGATATTGAACTTTCGTTTTGCAACCCCACCTATCAAACGATATGTTATTTAACTACCTAAACGTATCGTTGATTGCTATCAAAAAGATAAATATTTCTAAAGACCAAGCTATACAATAATACAAGGCATTTAAAACAAATTGTCCACGCTTTGCACTATTTTGAGGATTTTAAAAAATAACTTTTATTATATCAAAATAATAGCTTTAAAAGTAATATTTTTCTTAAAATTTGCTGATGTCCAGTGCAGCACCTTTTCAGGTAATATTAGACATATTTTGATTGAAAATGGTGAATTAACTTTCTTCTAGTACCCGTGGAGCAAAGTAAAACAGTTCCTTTTGTTTGCATATTCATTCATTTAGTTCAATCACTTGTGAACTCATTTATTGATTGAATCACATTATTTTATTCATTTTTTAAGATTCATATTTATCCATTCCTTCCTATATTTTCTTATTTATTCAATATTTTCTTTACTCGTTATTTTTATTCATACATAGGGGAATATGGGGCAAAGTGAAATAGCGAGGCAAGGGAAATGGTGAAATATTTATTCTGATTTTAGCACCACGTATTTTAATAATATCTTAAATATGTGTAGTAACACATGTGTTCCAGTCAAGAAAAAATTCCCCCTGAAAATCATAGAATGTGATAATACAAGCAATTTTCAAAAATTGATACTCATATTGTAATACTTTTTAGTCAAACGAAAATTACTTTTGTTTTTATTAAATGATAAAGTTCTTGTAATTAACATTTGAAATATTAATTGAGACCTTTTAGTATTCGGAGCAGTATTTATTTAGCTAATACTAAGATTATTTGTGTTTCAAGTATTTTGTACAATTAGACAAGTATATGCGGGGCAAAGTGGATAGGGCAAAATGAAAAAGCTAATTGTGAAAGGGTCTAAGGACCCTTAACCTTCAAAATTTTCGATTTTATGAAAAAATATATGTTATGCATAGTTTAATTCTGAACAATTTGATACCTTATTTATTACCTTACGCCAAAAACTTTTCAAGTTATCGTAAAAATACGTAAACTTTCCCCCATAGAGATTTATGTTAATAGCAGCTGTTTAAGCCTCATTTTCTCAGGTGCCGGTTTCTTCGGTTTTCTCGTTTTACACGCATGATATCTCAGAAAGTTTCTGATATATTTCCGTAAAACTTTTAATGTATGTTTATCTGGTTTATATGAATGAGCTGAACCTAAATTTGTTAATTTTTTTAAAATCATTTATTTATTTTATTTTATTTTATTTTATTTTATTTATTTATTTATTTATTTATTTATTTTTTTGAAATTTAATAAGTTAATATCGAAAATTTCCAAAATTGTGGGAAAAAAATATATTTTTTAAATATTAACTTTTATTTTTATTTGAAATTTAGGTTCAGATCATAAATATATACTAGACAAACATGCATGAAAAGTTTCACGGAAATATATAAGAAACGTTTTGAGATATCATGCGCGCAAAACGAGAAAACCAAAGAAACCGGCACATGAGAAAAAGAGGCTTAAACAGCTGCTGTTAACATAAATCTCTACGGGGAAAGTTTACGCATTTTTACGATAACTTGAAAAGTTTTACGCGTATGGTAATAAAGAAGGTATTAAATTGTTCAGAATTGAACTATGCATAACATATATTTTTTTCAGAAAATCGAAAATTTTGAAGGTTAAGGGTCCTTAGACCCCTTCATTTAATAATTTATAAAATATCTTATATGTTCGTAATTAAATACTTTATTAAAATGGCTCAATTTAATAATTCACTTATTTACTCATTCATTCACTATTTTACTCACTCACTTATTTGTCCTCATACATTAATTAAATTATTTATTCAACTTTTCGTTTATTTCTTTCAGAGTCTTTTCATTTATTCATTCAACCTTTTATTTACTGATTCTATTGATCAAAAATATTTGTTAATAATCAAATGGATAATATTTCATTACAAAAATATTCCATTTGTCACTTTGCACCATAGGAAAAAAAATGAAAAAATTTTCCTTTTTTTTAAAGCGAAAATTTACTTCCAAAAATAAGAAGTACTATTTCAATGCAGGTATCATTATAAAATATAATGTTTTTACTTACTTTTACAAAGAAGGAAGTATTGTATTCGCAAAAAAAAATTTCACTCAAAAATCGACCGTAATTTCCCTTTTACTCACCCCCCGAATGAATGTTGAGTTTTTTTTCAACTCGACCACACGTGGATAAGTGCCTAAGAACGTATAGACACGCGAAATATCCATTTTAACGATTCCCGAGTTAATTACAATGAGTTTTCTCGTGAACTCGTGAAGTCTCTGTGTACGTATGTATGTATGTGCGTATATGCGTATGTGCGGATGTATGTCGCATAACTCAAGAACGGTATGTCCTAGAAATGTGAAATTTGGCACGTACACTTTTAGTGGGGTCTAGTTTTGCACCTCCCCTTTTGGTTGCGTTCGGGTGTTTCTAAAGGAGTCTTTAACCCCTTTTCGGGGGGGGGGGCAATCATTGCTAATTTCGAAGTAAACTCAAGTGGTGTTATCATTTGACGGACACTTGGCACACATCAGCTCGTTTTTTTATGTACTGCAATTTTCAAAACAAATTTCCAATTTGTTCATTTTAAAAAGGTTCAGCCTAACTACTTCACTTTGTGACCCACATTCCCCTACTTTATTTATTCATTTATTTATTGAATTATTCTTGTATTGCTTGGTTATATTCTGATTTATTAGTTCGATCCTATAACTATTTGATCAAAATTATTTTTAACAATCAAATAGAAAGCATTTCATTTTTTAAAAAAAAAAATATTTTTGACTTTGCCCCATGAAATAAAAACAATTTTTTTAAAACTTTTTTTGGTACACATAAACTGCCAAAACCTTTTTTAAAAATGTTTCAATTCAAGTTCTTCCCATAATATATATATTATTATATTAGTTCTTTATATATGTACTGTAATTTCCAGAACAAACTTTCAATTTTCTTATTTTCAAAAAGGGATGTTGTGCCCCTAATCTCCCTTACTTAAAAAATCACTGAAAAATTCTAACTAATTCATTTAGCAGCATATATTATGTATTTGAAAACTCCAACTTAGCAAGTTTTAACTACTTTTCACACATTCTTTCATTTTCTTCCAAACTTCTAATTTTTTAATTCGCTTTTTCTTTGGGAAATAAATTTTTATCTTTTCTTGAAACTATTTACCCAATACTTATAGCTTAAAACAAAGGAAATAAGATAACAAGAAGAACACATTTAATGTTTTGGTAGAGTGACTTTTGAACACTTCAGGGAGCTTCAAATTCCCGTAATTCCCGTTTTTATCTGTATGTATAAAACTTTTGAAATTGATTCTCTTTATCTCCTTCTACTCTGTCATCTCCTGAGATAGCTTGTCATCCAGGAAGTGACACCAGGCAGTAGATGAAGCTGATAAAAGTTTGTTTAGTTGCAGTGTGAAACAAAATAAGTTTTGATTAATTGCAGAATAGCTAAAATTATTTTTTTTTTTAATAACACCTGTGCTTAGTGACAAAGGTTTGATGCACATTCATTGAAAGAAGAAAAGAAACTGCACACACGAAAAAATTTCAAACGACATATTATCATTATTTATACAGTTTTAACAGATCGGAATTGCATTAGCAGACTTATTAATGTCATTATTAAAATATCCTTACCCCATAAAATACCTTAAGCTTTGCAGTAGAAACTAGATTTTTTTCTAAATGATACCATTAATAATAAATGGCAACAATTATTGTCGACGTACATTAGATTTGCAACAAACTTCATTTGTTCAGTAGGTTCTGTCTATATTGATGGGACATGTGTATCTATCTATATGGTTCATAACATAAGTAAAGCTACATCTACTGTTCAATTTTTTTTTTTTTTTCAGTTTATTATTCAACACAGAAACATTTAGATGATTAATCACATTTCTGTCATCAATCAACCTTTAATCTTCAAAAGGTGAACTTGAACAGAAGAATACACAAAGTTTCAAAAGTGGCCATCCTCCCCCCCCCCCCCCCATTATTAATTTATTTTTATTATTTTTTTTTTCAACATTATGTTAGTTACGGTTGAATGTTGTTATACCCAGTTACAGTCTGACCACGAACTATATGTAATTTGGAAATCGGCCAAGTTAAAACGATTCCACCTGAACGAATTCAACAGGGGAGAAAGCAAAATAATGGTAGTATTTTGATGCACGCGTTTTATAAAGTCACTAGGATCTTATTAGTTTATTGCATTCTCTGAAATAAAATGAGAAGAAAAAAAGTATTCCATGGAAACAACAAAAATAAAATAAATTGCTTTCATTCGCCCAAAAATGTAAAATCAATATGATAAGATCAAAATTATGTTGTAAATATATAAATCAATTATATTTTGTACTGAGAATACAGATTGAATATAGTTCAGATTTAAAAAACTAGTGCCGTGAACAAAATGTCATTTTTACAAAACTGCGTGTAAATAATTAAGAGGCAAAAGCGCACATCTATAACGAACAAACTACCCACCCATGTAAAGTAGTTGCTGCGTCCATTTCCGCCAATAAACCGGATGTTTGCGCTTCCATGTTATCGGTGGTCAGACTGTACCTTGGAATCTTAAGAGACATAAATTTAAGTCATAGTACACTATCCATGTCGTAATACAGGTGAATTCTGCTCCATTTTCTCGCAGATGCTTTCTTGGGGGGATTTGTTTTGTAGAAAAACATCTGCAGACATCACCGGGGAACCACACGAATAATGTGATATTGAAAATAGTTTAAATAGGTTGCAATCGAAAGATCATCATGAGACATGCAGAATGTCCGAGAAATTCTTAACACGTTTTAAAAATTCTTAAAAAAGCGACAAATTGTCGTATGAATATGCGATTTACGCCATAATATTTTACAGGTTGAAAAAAAATTTTATGACATCGTAAAAAAAAAAGGAAAAAACAAGAAAAACATAATTACACGTAATTTTTGTATCGTCACAGAAATAAAAACAAACGTCATGTGAGGTGTTTATCGTTTTTTCATCTCATATCCACTATCGGTACAGGCGTTGAACTCTAGTAATGAAAGGTATTGCTTTCAGTTTAATGAAGTCAATAAACATCTCACATTCCGTTTTTTTTTCCTCTTACTGTGAGTTTACAGCCGTCGCAGGAGTTACTTATAAATACACTTATTTTTCCTTGCTTTCTCTTTTTTTTTCTTACGATGTCATAAAAGATTCTTTAGCCTGTGAAGTATCATGTAGCAAACCGCATATTCATACGAAAACTTACTGCTTTTCTATGATTTGTTTAAATGTTTCTAGGACCTTTCAGACATACTTTATTTTTGAGGCAAAAAAAATTGTTTCCCTCGTGCTTCGTTACCGAGCTGTAAAGTCTAATATCCTCTCGATTTTTTTTTTTTTTTTTTTTTTTGTCATATTTAATGACTTTGCGAAAAATTTATCTCGCAATTTCATCGTCTGCATCCGTTGACAGATCTTTTAAATATGCCTTTCAATATTCACAGAAACTCGCTAAATGTTGCAACTTTTTTTTTTAATTTCAACTGACTTTCATATTTCGATGACGAGGGCACGAGAGCAAATATCCGTAGGCGTCAGTTATTTATCCTTCCAGCCGTATATTTATCCTTCCAAAAATATTTTTTACAATGCTCTTTTGATTGCTACATATTTAGATTTTTTTTTTATTATGACACCATCGTGTGATTTCAATCCAGCTGTGGAGAGTACGCCCACTTCTGGACCGCTGAGTAGAAGCATGACAATACGGCTGTAGGCGTTTTCATTTGCATTGTTCTCGAAAGAAATCGCATTATTTAAAATAATAAAAAATAGGTGTTTCTGCCAAAATTCAGATTTTGATTTCTAAATGACAGGGGGGAAATATAATTTGAACAACTTAAACATTATTTTTATTCCAAAATTTTAAAAATAATTTTTGAATATTTTTACACATATGCCCGACTGTCTTCAGAAGGAAAATTCTTTAAAAATATTGAAAAATGAACTAGAATTTGAAGTTCAACCGAAACGTATGTAACACGTAATAAAAAGGTTTTACACATTGAAAGCAAAATGAATCTATATTAAACGTGTCGTTATGCCATAAGGTCGTAATTAAAAAAAAAAAAAAACAATTTAATAACAACTATTCCATATCCTCGGTCTTTTAATTTTAAAAGAAGTGACTAAGCAAGACGAAAAGAAAAAGATAGGAAACAAACAAATTCGAAATATTATGATGAATCCAAAATAAATTTAGCAGATAATTATTATTACAAAGAAAAAATGTTATGAATTAATATTAATGTGCGCAGTTAAGACTCATACATATGCAAGCAGTTACTTCATTAATTTATTCTGATACTTGAGTAAGATTTTTTTCAACATGAGTAATGATACAAATTTTGAGAAACAAGTAACAAACCTTTAGTGTTTCTGTAAATCTAATGTGTGCCAATTTCCTTTTGCCTTCTTTTATTTGAGAAATTATCTACATATTCGAAAACGTTTTAATGTCTTAAAAATCAAGAAAATTCTTTAATGGTACGCCATTTATTCAATTAATTTAGAACATTGAAACATTTTACCCATGTCTCTAACTTTTCTAATCACTTAAGCAAACACAATTACCATTCATTATCATATTTGCATTTTAAAGTAACTAAGAGATACAAAGTTTGCCTTTTGAGGTATTTGATTGAAAAATTGAACTTCATGAAGGAATTCAATTCCTTTTTGGCAAATAAATCGACATTTCTAGGATTTAATTGAAATTGAAAAAAAATATTTTTTTACGTAAAAATACGCATCTAATTATTAGAAATTATTAGCATATTTCCCTAATCAGCTGAAATTCATGTCTAAAAGATATATTAGTGAGTAAAACATGTATTTAGCTTCCAAAGAAATGTTTTTAAAATGTTTATTATTATAAATGTGCACACAGTTTTAAATAAAATAATTAGAGTTATTCTTCCGTTAGGCAAAAAATATTGCGAAACATTTCATAAGTAACTATTTCAAAATTATTTCAATATTGGAGTACACGCTTAAAAATGGTGTCTGCGAAACCAAAAATGACGAGAAAAGTTTCCTCAAAAATAAAATTATAAAATTTTGTGCATTTTACTTGTAGCTTCAATTTTCCGAATGAATATATTGTGGAATTAGACGGACAAATTCAATTCAAATGTTTCCGTATCGCGTTTATATCAGAATACACTTTCAGAACAAAAATAATTCTTCCTAAAAAAATGGGTAAAGATTCTAGTTATTTGGTTCTAATGTAATTGTTTACTTTCGAGGGGCAGTAGAAAAAATTCTTCGTCAAATGAATGACTAAATTACTATTAAAGCTTTTAAATTCCCACGCATTTTGAGATCATAAAAAAATAAATATACGAAATTTTTAATTATAAAAACATATTTCATTCCTTTATTTTCATGTATAAAATATAATTTATCATTACGTACTATTATTAAGAAAAATACGAGGTGTCCAAAAAGTTCTTGATAACTTTTAAAAATTCATAGACAATCAAAAATTTGTCTTAAAAATATGCGGTTTGCACCATTATACTTCCCGGGTTCAAGACTTTTTGATGACATCGATTAAACTAGCTGATGTGTGCATCACATGACTTCCTTTTACACCAATACCACATTATTGGTGTTATTTCCCCATTATTACAATAACATAATTATAAAACTTGGCGACCAAAAATTGCCAAAATATATCGCCAAGTGTTTGCCAAATTATAACATAGCTTGAGTTTGCATTATTAACAATGATTTTCCCCCCCGAAAATGTGCAAAAGACCCCTTTAGAAACACCCGAATGCAACCAAAAGAGGAGATGCACAACTAGACCCCACTAGGAGTCTGCGTACTAAATTTTGTTGGTACGTAGTTGATGTTTGTTTTTCTTTCTGTGACGATACAGAGATTGTGTGTAATTACACTTTTATCCTTTTTTTTAACGCTGTCACATTTTTTTTCAACGTGTGAAGTATTATGCTGCCGTGTGCAGGTAAGGGTAGGTAAGCAAATTTTTCATTTTTTTGCATTTTTGTCATCTGTTGCACGCTATATTTATTGTAGAAGCTCGCTTATTTGGATTTCGCAGGAAAAAAGGCACGAAAAAAAACGTCTAATTCCAACATTTTCCTATTGTTAGTATTGAATCTACCACACATTTCTTCAAATATCTCGAAAGCTCATTTCTGCATCTACTGCCGTTTATCTGTACACGGCGCAAACTACGTATTCATACATTTGTTGATTTTCTATGAATTTTCAAAATGTGTCAAGAACTTTTCGGACACTCTGTGTGTCTCATGATGCTGCTTCGATTGCTACCTATTTATTTTTTTTTTCATTATCACACTATCCGTGAGGATCCCTGGTGAGGTCATGCACTTGTAAATGTTTTCCTGCAAAACATCTCCAAATCCACGATGCTCCGGCAATGCGAAGGCGAGAAAATGGTGCAGAATTAAGCTGTATACGACATGGATAGTGTACTATGGATATTTATGACTCTTAAGATTCCGAGGTGCAGTCTGAATATGGAAAGGCAAACACCCGGTTATGATTCGACATCTCACAGGACTTATTTTTGTCTTACAGTGACGATGCAGTGATAGTTTATAACTCTAAGTATTTTTTTCCCTTTTTAATTTCTTGACTATGTCATGGAGCATTCCCGAACCTATGAAGTATTATGGTGCATTACTGCTTGTTCATACCACGATTTGCAGCTTTTCTGTGAGTTTTTAAAACGTGTCAAAAGCTTTTTCTCATCGATATCGGTACCATTCGGTTCGAGTCCGAGCCAATGAAGGCTCCACGGCTTCACTTGAAGTGATAGGTAGGTATACTAGAGACACTACGCAACACATCTGTGTACAGCAGCATCAGACTTTAACGGTAGTTTCATTTAGTGACCGATCGGACCTTGCTTACTCAGCTGAATTTAAAACATTTATATTAAGGTCGTTTCCAAAATTTTAAAAGTATTTTTTTCTGAATGAGCATGCTTAAAAGTAAAGGACTTGGCCATTTTTTTTAATTATTTGACAAAGTTTAATATTTTTAAAAAATAATTTTAATTGGTGTACAGATTCAATTTATTTTTTTTTACGCTTCTGCGCATGGTATCACAAGGGATGAAATGCCATTCGCTGATGCCATAAGCGCAAAGCGCAATATTTAATTCGCTTCTTCACTTACATATGCTAGCAACGATATGGTTGATAGCAAGCGTAGAGCGCAATATTTAATTCGCTTCTGAGTTATCATAACCTGCAGACGCGATTGACAGCAAGCGTAAACACTCAGCCAGGTCAGTGAAGTGTGTGCCAAAGTTAATCACTTGTGACGTCATAAAGACCACGCCATGTTTGAAACTTTGGACATTTTAAAAAAGTTAATTAAAAGTTAAGCGTTTTGAAAATAAAAGATTGTTCTCGTTCCATGTTATTATTATTATTTTTATTTTTATTTTACTTTTTTTTTTTTTTTTTTTTGCAACTTGACGAAAGGTAGTACTATTGACTGGTAGGAATAACCCCATTATAGCATTTCAAATCTAAGAAATAAAAAAGGAAAAAAATACTTAAAACACAAAATCAGTTCCGTTCTTTTCTTTAAGGGAGCAGTATTTCAAACGGCGATGAACGTTTCAGAAAGTATTTACGGTCAATACTAAATGAAAAATTAAAGAAATGCTCTGCAGATGGTAAGTCAGAGCAATTTAAAAGAAATAATTTGTTACTGATAAATTTAAGTTTTCATAATCAATGGTTGCAGCCAGGTTTTGAAACATTTTAAAGGTCTTTCTCTCTCTCTCTCTTTTCTAATTAGTTGACTGCAGCTTGTTTCAAAAAAAATTATTATTTTGCATGAATTTCAGTCTATTTTTTATATTCTTATTCATATTAAGTGTCATACAAAAATTCTAATTTATGATACAAGAAGCAGCCGTCCAAAAATAAATTATTGATGAGGTACGAAACGGTCTGATTTAAAAATCAAAAAAATACTGATAAAAATATAGTTAAAAAAATTTATTATGTAAAGTCGAAAAGAAAAACTGAACACGAATTCCTCTAAACTGCATTTGTAGGAGAAATTTTAGAGTTAGATATCATATAAAGAATAATCAGTCACAGATACAAGTATCATCTATTAGTGCTTAAAGTAAATTCGGTGTGTGTAAAGCTCGAGCATTTTATTTGCTCACAAATATTTCCTCAACACCTAAAACTCATGTCCAGACTAATTAGATCTGTTCAGGCAAAAGTATAACTATTACTAAACATAAAATTCTTATTAGAATTCATTGTCTCCGACTTCTAAGCATTTCAGAAAAACTTCCTTCTATAAGAAGCACTTTTAATTAAAAGCAATTTTCTTCAATATTTAATATTTCATTATGAATTTGCAAGGGTAAAATCTTGCGTAACATAATCACAAGAAACGTTTCTGGAAAGCAATATTACGTAATTGGGGGAAGAGAAATTCACAGAATTTCAAACGCTTTATTTTCAACACAAAGAAAAAACGCATCAAACGGGTTTAGATTAAAAAGGATTATTTTGATGTAACAATTTTATATTTATCCCCAACTTTTATAATTAGTATGCATTGCCTGGTTTTAAGCATTAAAGATTTCTTTTTCTTTTTAGCAATGAAATGGCTGGAGCATAATATATTTTGCTTAAATAATGAGCATTTTAGCAGTATTATATGAAAAATGTTTTATCTTCATTTCTTCATTTATTTTACCTACTTACAGTTTTGTTGTTAAGTTTTATGCTGAGAGGATATTTTGCTATTATTCTTGATTTTGTGTTTTCCTACTATTAAAAAGAAGCTTCAATTCAGAACGTTTTTGCTGGAAACACTAATAAAAATGCTGAAATATTGTACTTAGAAGCTTGGAAAAGCTAATTTAATATCTTTTATTTAACCGGTAAAGTTATCTTTTTACATATATTACGCGAGCCCAACTTCTATAGTTTTAGTTATAAATGCTTAAACAGACTAATTAGGCTTTTAATAGTTTAGAACGTAAGTCAGTGAGAGAAAGAAAGCATTTTTTTAAATAATTAAAAAGATAATTATTCATTTTTAATTAAAAAAAGAGAACTCGGATTTTCTTTCTAATACAAAGCTTTTTGTTCTTATAACAGACAGTTGGCGTAGTTTTTTTTCTTGTTGCGCGTAATAACTTTAAGTTGAGGTATGTAAAAGGATTAAGTTGTACTGTTTGTAGCAAATCAAATTTTACATCAGTCGGGCAATTGTATGTTTGGTTGTCAGTTTTCGTACGTATGTTTTTCTCAACCGAAATTTCAGCTATTATAAAATTTGCACCTTAGACTTGGTGTCGGTATAACACGGTACACAGTGCAGTGATTCCTATTTTAATGCCTCGTATAACACGGTTTCGGTATAATACGAAACACGGTTTCAATACAGCATGATACACATTGACCTTATTTATATTATGTACATGATTATTTTAAAAAATGAGTTTAAAATATTTATTAAAAAAAGTCTCGTACAACACGGTTTCTATACTACAGGGTAGGAATTAACCATGTTTTACGCTTGATATCTGTATAAGCTTTCAAATATCAAGAACTCACACTGTTTTTCAAAAATGTATCAAATGTAATCTTGATGTGGTTAAATCTTATGAAACAAACCTTATCTTAAAGTTTTGTTAGAAAATATTATCAGTCTATTTCAACACAAAACTGTACAAATAAAGGAGCTTGTTCGTCATTAAAATAAGTTTCAATATTTTAACTGAAAAGAAACTGATTTAACACATAAAAGGACCAATGTCTCTCATCTGATCAACAAACTTTCTGAGACATCATACGCCACAATACATCTAATTTTTTTTCGCACTTTAAAAAGTTTTTCGTAATCCTCATAAAAAAAAATAATAACGAATTCACTATTCGAGTAATGCTCCTGGCGTCAGCAACAGTGAAACTCGCGTCACGGCACGGCGATTTTCTGATTTTAACAGAAAACATTAACAAATATTAGCTGTAATCGTTGTTGTTTACTTGATTTTTTTTTCTTTTTGCATATGTGCCGTTTTAAAAATAAATGTTTATTTTAAGTTCTTTATAGATCTCTGAAATATTTCAGGAGTTTTATCCTCTTCGGATCTGGCGACCGGATGCGAACTTTTAACAGCTCATAGTCATTTAATAATTAATAAACTACTTGATTCTTTTGTAGTTAAATTTTTACATTCTGCTTATTATTATATATGCAAGATACTTTCGGTTTGAGATTGAAAACCTTAACAAATAGGAATTGGGAGATTGGTACAGGCTTAGTTCTCCCACCATGGATTCTTGTCCCAAAAGCCAGGTTTTTTTTCTGGTTTTTAAAAAATTTGTAATTTTTTATTGATTTTTTGAAATGCGTACATTGGGTGTTTTCTTTTAGTTGCTTGGAGAACATTTTACAGCGAAGTTTGTCTGATGCTTCATCGTTTTTTTATCTTTAAATTTATACTTCAAAAGTGTATGTCAGGTGCATCATAACTCTTAATGTTTCCACTTGAAGCTTAAGATGCTGTCTACAGGATACTCTTCACCATAAGACCATTTTTACTATATCAAAACATTTTTAGTAAAATATTTCCTAATTCCGAATGAAGGGGAGGGGGAGCTCATATTAACAGAAACAAAGGTTTGTGGAAAAGTAATTCTATCAAAGCATCATTTCCAAACATTTTTCAGTAAAAATTCTTTACACAGCACAAGTTTATGCATATCCGCATAAATATTTCGAAACGTAATTTAAAATTACGTAACCGAAAAAAATTACGTGACTGCATAAACGAGAAATAATGTAAAGTTACCACGGAATTAGATATAAATATTTAGTGAGCAGTTACTTAATTTCATCATAAATATGCGAAAAACCATTTTTATCTCAAATATTTTAATTAACTCGTGTTTACTATTTGTTCCGCTACGTTGGAAAACGAAAGTTTATTTTAGTTTTTAACGCATTTTATGGAAAAAGAAAAACAACTTTCATTGGCATACTTTCTTTTAGAAACAAATTTTGCTTCTCCGAAACACAATTTATTCGAAAATTTTTCAAACAAAATGCTTCAGAATCAAGAATTGAAAGAAAACCAAAACCATACTCAGCAAAACATTCTCAATATAATATATTCCTTTAAAATTATCTCTGAGTAGTATTTGGTAATTTTAACACATATGTTTGCTTAAATTGCTTAAAAACAAAATATAGCCTTAAGGCAATTCTTGTTTTAATAGCTTTATATATCTTCTGATGAAAGCAAAAATGTAATGTAAGTAATTAAACTACAAAATGGGATTAACTGAATTTGAACACATACTTTTTACTTTTTTGCGTTATTCACTTTAATTTCATATGTATATTCAAAACAGAATGAAATTCAAAGATTTTAGTTATTTAATATCTTGTTATGTTTAATTTATACGCTCAGCATATGAATTTGATTTTAAATTAGTTTAACACTTCTCGCAAGCTGGAGCCAAAATACCGAAGAAATACAAAAAGTCATATTTTAGATTTAGTTTAGCATTTTTAATGACAATGGGGAACTTTAACTCGTGCTATGTGCTGAATGATATGCTTCTTAACTAGCACAAGTTATAACAAACTCAGATATTTTATTGAAGCAATTCATTATTAGTTAACGAACACGTTCAACAATAAGCAGGAAAAAACGACTTTTCGGCTTTTCTTTGAGCAATCACGATTGCTTATTGTTCTCATTTGACCATTTTTGGTGTCCGTGCCTTTTTCAACTTGGACTAGAAGCCTATGCAGCACCACCGCCCACCGTCCTCTGCTGGCGGCGCGGCGCGGCTGCTCCAGTTTTGAGCTACCCGCTTCTCCTGGTAGGAGGCGTCCATGTCCTACACACACGCACGTTCACACACATACACACACACGACTTCACACACATACCCTCAGACACGCCTACGTGCATACACACAGGTCTACGCACACACACAACTATGCGCACGTAACCGCCCAGGAGGAGAGGCAGGCTGGGGGGGGGTCTGACCACGGATTGTATGGAAAGACAAACATCCGTTTTACAGCCGGAAATGGACGAATCTATTATTTTTTAGCGATGCCACCTTTTGCAGAAGCAGAGTCTCATTCAAATAAGCGGAGTACCAGCATCAAATTTTTACTTTTCCCCTTCATTCAGATAGATTCGTCTTATCTAAACGTTTGAAAATTCCATACAATCCGTGGTTGGACAGTATTTTTGAACCAACTTTCTTCTGGTTGAATTTTCCAAGGAATACTAGTAAGCTGAGAAAGGAATAGGGGCCGAAGCGGGTAGGTTAACGAAGAACGATCGAAAATTGTAGTTTTTGGATTTTTATCGAAGAAGTTTTGGTTTTATTTTCTAGCAAGGATCGTGAACTTTAAAATAAAAAGTGATTCATTTATTATTTCAAACCCAATATTTTCTTATTATCGAATATTACAAACACTTGATAAACCCGCGTTTGTCAAACCAGGAGGCCTAAAGCAGGTAACATTAACTAGTTGTGATTTGGTACATTTGTCAAACAAATATGAAGTAATAAATGATTGAACTAACTGACTAGCTAACTGCCATTATAAAAATATTTTAAAAATTAAGTTAGATTTTCAATTTAAATTGGATAAGTATAAGTCAGCACATTTTTTTATAAAGCATTCAGAAATAATTGATTAAATCAATAAACTAGCTAAATGTTATCATAAATATAACTTTTTAAAGTTAAACTTATCGTATTTAAAGAGAAAATCTAAGTCAGTATATTTGCCAAAAAAATATAAAGCAAGTAGGAACACCCGCTTTACCCGAAAGCACGCAAAAACAAACAAAAAGAATGACCATCGTAGTTTATAGGTGGATTAAGTCAGAATAAAGGAATATTACTGATAATGAATAAAATAAGATTGTCTTTGACTAGTCACAAGTAATAAACCTTCAGCTTTTTTTTAGAAATGATTTTTTTTCTTACACGACATACACGACATACGTATGCATCGCCGCTTGCACACCATACAGCGTCATACGAATGCCTACCCGTTTTACGCCACCCTTCCCTACTAGTAAGCTGAGCTCATAAATACTTGAACAGCTTCACATTTTTAAATGTCCTTCATAATTCATTTACACAGTTTTCACACATATACATGCTCGAGCGCTGAAAAAATATACAGTTAGCTCTCTGTTTAACGATGCTCTGTTTAACGACGGTTTTTCACGGTCCCAGATGGTCCACTGTAGTGTTAAAAGCATTCTGTTTAAGGACGCTTTCTACTTAAGGACGATGTTCTGTGGTCCCTTGAAAGTCGTTAAACAGAGAGCCAACTGTATTTAAAAAATGAATTGCAAAAAAATGCTCCAAATGAAAAAGTAGTAGTATACATTTTTATATATGATGAGGCAAAACAATTGCTCCTCCGCTTTCGTTAACAAGAAATACAGTTGCTTAATCATAGACTGTCTTTCCAAGCTTTTCTCATCTAGCTCAATGTGAAGTAATTGCCCTTCATTACGTAGCTCCTACTCATTAAAATTGGTTTCTAAGCCATTAGACCTTCAGATTCCTATTTTCTTTATTTTGGCGAACGCTACCAGATGCAAATAATTATGTATAAGATTGTTTACAAGCTAAAAGATGCAAGATGTTTTAAATAATCTTGCAATATGGAAACTTTTTCGTTTTCTTTTTCCAAAAGAAATTCTTACATTGTTTAGTTCTCAATTTTCATCTTTATAAGAAGCGTAATTTTTTTTTAAAAAACCTGTTCAGGTCCACTTGCTCTAGGAAGAGGGGGAAGTCTTGACACGTGTATAAATTATATAGTACTAATATAAGCAATACAGTTTAAAACCAGCGCCTCTTCCCTTCTATCATCACCAGTTTCCTGTTAAATCACAGTTAAAAACGATTTCGTGAAACACAATCCAAAAAAAAATACAAAGGAAGGAATCACGATTAAGCTCTTTATGATATATTTCGTGCAAGGTAGTTTTGAAGGGTCATGTCGAAAAGTTTTTTGCTCAACTTTTACCAATTTTATTCATACTACTAGCTGCGTGCCCGGCGTTGCACGGGCTACTTAAAAAATGAAAGAGATGTCCAATTGATGTTTTTGTATTACTCTGACATCAGTTTCTAAAGCGCTAAGGAGTAAATAAATACGCGTAATGCAAGGTTTGCAAACACCAGTAGAGCATATTTTTGGCGAAAATCTCTTTAAAGTTAATCATAGTTATCAGTAACGCAAGTTATGAGTATTTTCAATTAGCACAAAAGATGAAAATATATGCATTATCAATTATAATCTGTGCTCACTTTAAACTGAATTAAATCTGATAGACTATACCTGAAACATTTGTATGTACAATTACGATCAGCTTTTTACATAAAATGACACATACTTTTTGGTTGCTTACGCGAAACTAAAGCACCAAGACTTAATAAATATCAATCAGCATTAATTCAATACCAAGTCATCAGATTCGAATTAAGCTTTAGTTAAAATCCTTAAAAACAATATTTTTGTTCAACTCGGTTTCACTTAAAGAAATCCAAACAATCTTAATTTAACATGTTCTTTTAACAATACAAACTATATTTCAAAAATAGAAACAGGAAGGAAAAAGAGAGTCATTACAATTCGAAAACTCACAGATGTGACGGGAAAAAGTCCAACAAAATAAACATAATTAGTCGCACATCCTAAATGTACCAAAATATGAGGCCTGTGAATGATAAACTTACACTACAATCAATAAACATAGCTAAAGAAACAACTTTCATATGTTGAAAGGAGCTAAGAATGTTGAATGTAAAAAATAAAAAAAGGACAGACGATAAAACAAAGGCTATATCCGAATAGAGCAACCAATTTTAAACTAATTTAAAATGAAATTCTAGATGGAAACGTTGTTTTAAGATTTGGACAGCAGTCAAAAAAATCTGTTTTAAAACAATTATTAGAATTTTACTTGCTCACGCAAATTCAAAATGGCAACAGGAAAGAAATAAAATTCCCGAACAACGTTATGTTAATTAACGTTTTAATTAATATCTCCGCTAATTAAAGTCGCACAATTACGAGATTGGTCCTATTGTTTTCTTTGGGAAATTTCGAATTGATCGGTATCTTGTTTGACTCCCGATTCGCAGCGGTTCTCGAGAAGATAGATCTTCAGACAGACAGACAGACAGACGCGAACAGATTTTAATATTATAGTGGACTAGCCTGCGTGCCCGGCGTTGCACGGGCTACTTAAAAAATGAAAGAGATGTCCAATTGATGTTTTTGTATTACTCTGACATCAGTTTCTAAAGCGCTAAGAAGTAAATAAATACGCGTAATGCAATGTTTGTAAAACACCAGTAGAGCATATTTTTGTCAAAATTCTCTTTAACGTTAATCATAGTTATCAATGATACAAGTTATGAGTATTTTCAATTAGCACAAAAGATGAAAATATATGCATTATCAACTATAATCTCTGGTCACTTTAAACTGAATTAAATCTGATAGACTATATCTGAAATATTTATGTACAATTACGATCATCTTTTTACATAAAATGACACACACATTTTGATTGATTATGTGAAACTAAAGCACCAAGACTAAATAAATACCAATAAGCATTAATTTAATACCAAGTCATCAGATTCGAATTAAGCTTTAGTTAAAATCCTTAAAAACAATATTTTTGTTCAACTCGGTTTCACTTAAAGAAATCCAAACAATCTTAATTTAACATGTTCTTTTAACGATATAAACTGTATTTTAAAGATAGAACCAGGAAGGAAAAAAAGAGTTATTACAATTCGAAAACTCACCCATGTAACGGGAAAAAGTTCAACAAAATAAACATAATTAGTCGCACATCCTAAATGTATCAAAATATGAGGCCGGTGAATGATAAACTTACACTACAATCAATAAACATAGCTAAAGAAGCAACTTTTATATGAGGAAAAGCGTTAAGAACGTTGAATGTAAAAAATAAAAAAAGGACAGACGATAAAATAAAGGCTATATCCGAATAGAACAACGAATTTTCAACTAATTTGAAATGAAATTCTGGATGGAAACGTTGTTTTAAGATTTGGACAGCAGCCAAAAAAAAATCTCTTTTAAAACAATTATTAGAATTTTATTTGCTCATACGCAAAATGGCAACAGGAAAGAAATAAAAATTCCTGAATAACGTTATGTTAATTAACGTTTTAATTAATATCTCCGCTAGTTAAAGTCGCACAATTACGAGATTGTTTCTATTGTTTTCTTTGGAAAATTTCGAATTGATCGGTATCTTGTTCGACTCTCGATTCGCAGCGGTTCTCGAGGAGATCGATCTTCAGACAGACAGACAGACAGACAGACAGACGGACGCGAACAGATTTTAATATTATAGTGGATGGATAAAGTAGTTGATTCACTTCTTGTTTATCGAAACTAAAGCACCTGGTGTCAACAGAAATGTTCAAATTGTAGCATAACAGAAAATGTTTAGTTAAGAAAATATTTAGTTTACCATGGCATTATCCATAAAATAATAGATTTTTTATTCACAACTAATTTGAAGTTTCGTAATATGTATTTGTTTTATTTGAATTTTATTTGCTTCTTGATGTCTCGTACAAAACCTCTTTATTAGAATGCATTTCCACGTCTAAAACGGGGTTAACGGATCCCAAATTGAAATTTTGCGTTGTCTTTAATGACAAAAGAAGTTTGCAGTTTCTAATACTCTTCAAAAGAAATTATTTTCTGTGAGTTGCACAAACTGAAAGCTAATTGTAGAACTTTTTTATTATGTAAGACAAATATTTTTAAAACAAATTAATCCATTATCCATTGACTTCCACTTTGCGAAAAACCTTAATACCAAAAAATTGCTTTCCAAGTTAGTTTTCTGCATATTTTTTTTTTTATATTTCAAAAAAAACAAAAAGGTTCTAAAACAATTATCTAGTGACACAATATAAACAACATTTGTAAGGTAACAAATCTACTCAAAACTTCTTCCTTTACATTTCCTTTACATTTGTAACGAAAATTATTGGTACTTAAATCGATCTAGGAAATTTGACTTTAGACTAGAAAAAAACTGCGAGTAAGTACGACTTATGTGCTTAGCAATCAGAACTAATTTCATTTTGCATGAAAGGATAATAAAAACTTTTAATGCCTATATTTTCTATTTTGAAGTAAAATGAACTTGAAGCAAAAAAACATTTTTTGTCAAATACCATTTTGTTTTAATTGTACCAAGAAGTTTTTCAATTTTTGAAACCAAGTTTCGCATTTTACGCTTAACTTTACGTACCAGGGTACAACTGATAACTGTCAAGTAATACACGTTATGAAAAATAAAATCATTTCGTTTTAAAAGAAAACAGGTTACTGGTATTTTTCTTATGGGTAGTAAGAGTTGTATACGTGACTAGTGCATAAAACAAATAACGAAACTTAAAATGTAATGAAAATACGTTTATGTGCGACAAAATATCGATAGAACAATACAGTTTTTTGAAATTAATGTAGAAGATATGATAATACATTTTATTGCAGTTAAATTTTGATAAAATAAAACTAATTTGTATAGAGTAAAATAAATTACTTGTATGTTTTTTCAACAAAAACGTACAACAAAATTATGTTTCTTGTTTTATAAATGTTTAGAAGTTCTTTCTTTTTTTAACAAATGTTTTTTCTAGATGTTGAGATGTCATTATTTTTTTATTATAATTCATAAAGCAAAAACTATTTGGAATAATGATTTGCAACGTGCACACTGCAATGAGCGGTCACTGTATTGATACTATCTCTGCAGATCGGATATATTATAATAAAAAGAAATAACCAATGTTTGCTTCAACTAATGTTACTGTGTAGAATTATTCGTGCGTGTTTTACTCCCAATACTCTTAGTATGTTACAATGAAAATTAATACTTAGAAGGTGATGATTTGTTTCCGTAATTTTAGGTTATCTAGGTTTAGTTTCGAGTCTTAGAAAATTGCTCTTGAATGCTTTCTAACACTTTGGCACAACCATTTATGACCCAAAGAAACGTGACTTTTTGAATATAAGAAAAAACCAAGCCATTGTTTACTTTATCATTAGTTAATGCATTCAGGAGATGTTTCGTGAAAATAGCAAGTTAGATTTTGGCTTAACTACATCATCTTATTATTTTGGCCTATTAAATTGATTTGAACTTATTATGTTAAGTAACAATAACTAATATTGAACTTTTTATGCAATTCTAACTATTAGAAATTACTGAAAAGAAAAAAATGTTTGTTTGATTTCTTTAAAAATATAATTAAAGGTCTCGGGACAGAAATGTGAAAGGCCAAAAACAGTCACTTTGAGATCAAAATTTTTGTTTCTAATAACTAAAATTGAAATAAACATGACAATGGATTATGTCATTATGAGAAAAATATATCTGGTTTTAATATTGCTGAATATAGAATGTATAATACCTTTGAAAAATCGTACAAATATTTTTCATGAGTTGGGAATTGGCCTAATGAAAAATTCACATCATGTACCAAATCACATTCTTTCTCCGAGCCCTTAAATTTAATACAAATAGCAATCAAAATCAATTTTAAATAGGAAATCAAATATTTTTGACTTTTTTTGAAATTAAATATGACATATCTCTAACAGTTAAAACTATTGCAAAAAAAATCTTGTCATATATTTTAATCTTCTAAAATAAGTTCACATAAAATTTAGATAGTTTTAAACTAGATTTGTTTGTAAACCAATATTATAGAGGACATTTGCAAAGTATAAGAATAAACTCACAACTTTGTAGCATACATTTTAAAAAGTTTTTTTCGTATTCGAAAATGTTTTTGCCAAACAAAGTTTAGCAACGTTGCCCTTAGGAAACCATTCTTTTAGGATTTATTTACCCGTAGAAGAAACAATTTATCATTTAAAGAAACAGGTCTTTCTGAATGATTTCTCAAGGGAATTTTATAAATGTATAAAGAGGAATCGAAAATTCAGTTTAATGCTCTAAACCTTTTTATGTAAACTTTTTTATTTTATTAGATTATTTAATGTTTTATTTTCCTTTGCAAACAGCATAATTTCTTTTCTTTGGTAAACCTAGAAGTACTTAAACGGGAAGAAATGTTTAAAAGTACTTATCGTATTTATTTAACTTTATTTTTTCACATCAAACTTCTTAAAAAACCTAATGCATCCCCAAAATAATTGTTGAAAATAATGCTTTTATTGATAAATTTTATAAAATATTTAAATCAGTATCAAATGAATAGTTTACACTCTCATTATCTTCGAAATATATCACGACGTTAGTTTCAAAAGAAAAAGCATTTTTTTTTTTTTTTTCAAAATTGATATGGTAACATAGTTTTATTCAAAGTCTTTGTTTCAAATAGAGATAAGTATTCTTCGATGATTTAAAATATCAATTCACAAATCAATAAAAGGCATACACATTTTTTCTTTAATCATTCTTCTGATGTTTCGGGTTTTCGATATCTGCATTTCTTTTATTAACACTATTCCTTTACGTATAGCAAAGTTAAGCACTTTTAATTGAGCTCAAACTGTAAGGGAAGAGAAACTTTGAATCCTAGGATCAATGTAAATAAAACCCTAAAGTTTTGTATAAGTGTTTACATTTTTGTTTCTGATACTACACAAAAGAAAGGGAAGAAAAGATTTAAATTTTTAAGCACTGCTACATAATTGGAAAAATTGTCATTCCTTTATCCATCCCCAATATGCAAAATCGATTTCGTGACTAATTTTTTACGACATACGTAAACTAATGACTGCCTTTGCCACATAATAGGAGGTATTAAACAAGCATTTTCAACATTTTTTTTTTCGAAAAATAAAAGAAGAAAATACAAGAGAGTTCATTTCCCCCATCTGATCAGTTTTGCACAATCTACATTTTAAAGATAGAAAATGACTATGGCCTCCCTTCCCCTCCCCCTCTCCCTGCCCAGACAACATGCCTCGCGCTTTTTTGCTTTCAACTGATGCTATTTTTCTGCAAACGCTTGGTTTTGCTGTGCTATGTAAGTACTTTTGAGAGCTTGTATCGAGAAGAGAAAGGAGGTGGATGTAATTTTTTATGCCCATGTATGTAGAATTCATTCACTTAGTTACACTGGTGTGCAAAAATTAAGGACGAAGTCGAAAAATTAGCATATTAGCTGAACGAAGCGGCAGAGCGGACAAAAAGACCAATCAGGAGATTAAGTAAGGAGATGTACGGTAGCACATGCGCAGATATGCAGGCAGACGTAATGGGGGAGTGTCTGAGTAGTATAACGCATGTTGTCGGTGTAAGATCAGTATTTCTGGCAAAGAGATTGCATGCCGTATAGCAGTTAAAATCACACCGAGTTGCTGCCTCAGCGAGAAATGGCGAATAATCAATCTGTTAGACGACATCTGGATGCTTTTACCCGAGGTCGAATCATTGGGAAGTTGGAGGAAGGCCGCAGTGTGACAAGTGTGGCTGCAGAGTTCGGAATTGCTCACAGCATCGTTTCACGACATTGGAGACAGTTTCAAACTACAGGAACAGCTATCCGGGGGTTCAGTAGTGGTCGTCCACGAGGAACCACACCCGCAGATGACCGGTATATTGTCTTACAGGCCAGAAGAAACAGGCAGCAGACAGCGGGAGAAATCGCTAGACACACCGCACAGGCGACTGGACGACCGATGTCGCGTTTTACCGTGGCCAGAAGATTGCACGGTGGTGGTCTGATTACACGACGCCCTATACGGTGTGTACTTCTAACGCCTGCCCATCGGAGAAGACGTTCTCTGTGGTGCCGGGAACACCGGAATTGGAGAGACAATGAATGGGGACGAGTACTCTTTACAGATGAGAGCAGATTCAGTCTGAGTAGCGATTCTTATCGCATACTCATCTGGAGAGAGCGAGATAGCCGCAATCATCCCTCGAACATCATTGAAAGGGACAGGTATGGAGGTCGCGATGTTCTCGTTTGAGGAGGCATCATGCTTGGTAGTCTTCAGACCTTCACATCTTCGACGCAGGTTCAGTCAACGGGACCCGTTATTGTAACGAGATTCTTCTTCCATATGTGCGTCTTATTAGAGGCGCTATGGGTCTGCAGTTCCTTTTCATGGACGACAATGCACCATGTCATCGCACAGTAGCTGCCGAACAGCTGTTAGAGAGTGAGGATATTGAACGTATGGATTGGCAGGCACGATCTCCGGATCTCAATCCCATCGAGCATGTATGGGATTTTCTAGGCAGACGCTTGGCAGCACGTACCTTACCACCAGTAACGATTCGGGAGCTTCGATTGGCGCTGCAAGACGAATGGGCAGCAATGCCTCAACAACTCATTGACACCCTCATTCTCAGCATGGGCAGACGCTGTGCAACCTGCCTAGCAGTCGGGGGAGATCATATCCCCTACTAAAGACCGGATGTTTTTTGCTGAACACCCATCACAGGGATGTTTCGGCCTTCAGTCGCGATGCGCTCCATGCTACTTTTTCAATAAAGATTCTTTTTATCCCTCTGATTTCTCTTTTAGTAAGTGTTGTTTACATTACACATGTCCTTACGGTATTAAATATGTTGATTTGGAAAGCTTTTGTACAAAGTTATATTGAAAAAACCGTCTCGTCCTTATTTTTTGCACACTAGTGTATATATGTAAGAGATAGTTGGCATTTATAAGCTAAGTAGTAGCCTAGTAAGTTTAATTAATTAATTAATTAATTAATTAATAACTACATGAGAAAAATTAAATGAATAATATAGGAGACGATGAATTAACATGAAAAAAAAATTGAATGAATAGATGAATAAGTGAATTAATGAATGAAAGAATGAATAAAAAGCTATGGATAAATATATATAAGTTATTTAATAAATGAATGAATAAACTGTTTAATTTTGCCCAGCGTGCACTTGACAAACCATATTAATCATTCAATATCAAACATGCTTAACGTCAACTGCTGAACATAGTGCTCAGTTAATACGTTAAGTGTTAACTATAAAAACTTTATTATTTTAGTGCAACAAAAGGTTTTTTTAATAATATCTGTATAAAGTTTTGAAACTTGTATTATTATTTTCCTTGACGTTTAGAACAATTTATTTTTTGATTAAAATAGACTTTTTTTAATAAATTAGTTAAAATTTTATTAGATAGATTAGTTAAAATATTGTTAGATAAGTAGTGCTGCAAGTTGAAATATTTTCTCATTTCATTTTTCGCCGCTTTTCCACTTTGCCCCACCTTTTTTTACCTCATAAAAGAAGTTTGGATATGGAAAGTACTAAATATTTGTTTATGTTATACGTGAAGATTGTTCTCCTAGACAAAATGATAAATACATAACTCAAATCCTTACATTCATTCTCTTATAATAATACTAGCAGTACCCGCACGACGATGCCCGTGCTAAGAAGTTGAAGGAAGTCCGTTGAACAAAAAAAAAATCCACGCCCACCTTCTGATATTAAATGATCATTTTTCTTCAACTGAAATGCGTACAAACATTTTCAAAAAAAAAACTATTAAATTATCTCTGAAACTTAAAACTATTCGCCAAAACACATAAAAAGATTAACAATAACTTTAAAACTTAAAGTAATCCTTCAACCACATAGTTCATCGCTTAGCGCGCCAAGCAACCACGCTACCGTAACCCTGCCCTTTAGCGAGTGAAGTGGTTTTTTTCCTTGCAACTTAAAGTGTTTCATCAGATAAACTATGCTGTAATAAAAACGTTATAAAGTACAATCACAATTGAATAATACGACAAATCAAATTATTTACTTAGATATGTAACTATCTTCAACTATAAGAACAAAAACAAACGTTGAAGAAATAAAGAAAACAAAACCCAATAGAAGAATCCTACAAAAACAAATTATGTACCTGAACATCAAAAAAAAATAACGCATTCAATAATCTGTTCGCTGATTATAACAGCGTAGCATGGGCATGGTTCCTCGCAGCTATTGACACTGTCGGCTTGCGCCCTCTTAAAGAGCTAACTTACCCCACCATCTATTAGAAATTCATGGAACTAAACAATTAATTAAACACTTAATTTGCAATAACAAATTTTTCGGTCAATCTGATTTAACAAAATGGCCTGTAGCTTTACTTAACAAATGTACTATTCAACACAAAAATATTTTTTCAATTTGTACTAGTAGTTCCCGAGATTAGCGCGTTCAAAAGACACTCTTCAGCTTTATAATATTAGTATAGAGATAAATTTTCCCGTTTTCATAACATTTCTTATTGCTGCTGCACTCCTGTTAGTCATAGCATAACGTTATTATAGCTTATAGCCTTCCTCAATGAAGGGACTATTCAACACAAAAAGATTTTTTTAATTCGAACCTGTAGTTCCTGATATGAGCGCGTTCAAACTGTTCAACTTTTTTAATTAAATGATTAATAGAAAAAATAAGACAATGATACGTCATATACATATTTTTTTACAAATCATTTTTAGCATTTTTTAGGATATTCTCTAAAAAGTACCCTCGATATTTGTCTCATGGCGTACTTGAACTTACTCTCACTGGATCACAAAGCCCGCACTTTCAGGTCGAGCCACCATGTCTACGCATGTTTTGCGTTCTAAGCATTTTATGTCACAATATAAATTTTCCCGTTTTCATAATATTTTTTATTGCTGCTCCACTCCTATTAATGTTACATAGCCTATAGCCTTCCTCAATGAAGGAACTATTCAACACAAAAAGAGTTTTTCAATTCAAACCAGTAGTTTCTGAGATTAGCGCGTTCATACAAACCAACTCTACTGCGTTATATTATTAGAATAGATTAATGAAAAGTAGACTTTTACCAAATAAACAAAACAACGCAACTTCAATTAAACTCACACAAGTTAAAGCCGTCCTTTATAGATTCAAACAAAATAAAAAGTTTCTCTGGTAACAAATAAGTTAAAACAAGTAGATAATTAAAGAAAATTTTAATCACTACTTTAATCATTATTGTTACGGTACGAACAACGAATTAATTCATCTAAATCAAATAATATCTTCCCAGAGCACCATCTAACTCAGCTACTCATCCGCTGTGCTCTTGATTATAATTATAACATAAATTATTTTTAAGCGCATAATTATCTTAGTTTATAAGTAGGTATTAATGAGCAATTAGTACGTCTAAATATTATATTATTAATTCTCTATAAGACTATCTTAAATGTATTACTACTTTCTTTATTGATAAACTTTAGTTGATGACGCATAACTTCGTCATTAATTTACATAATAAAAGGTAAAGTATTTAATGTTGATTGAAAAACATAAACAGTTATATCTTTCAAACAAACAGTAAAATGCCGCATTATGCATTTAAAAATATAATATCTTACGTAAAGTATGTGATAAGCCATATAGTTATTTAAATGCGTTATTCTTACCTTGGTAATTTTTTGATTGAAATACAATGGGATCGTTTCCGAAAATTTAAAAGCATTTTTTTCTGAAAGAACATGCTTAAAAACATGGAATTAGACCATTTTTTAAATAATTCAACAAAGTTTAAGGTTTTTAAAAAAATATTTTAATCGGCGCGCAGATTCAATTTCCTTTTTTACGCTTTTGCACATGACATCACAAGTAATAAAATGTCATTCACTGATGCCATTAGAGCAGAGCGCAATATATAATTTGCTTTTTCACTCACATGTACTGTCAACGATATGGTTGATAGCAAGCGTAGAGCGCAATAACTAATTTGCTTCTGAGTTATCAGAACCTAGAAACGCGGTAGACATCAAGCATACAGCAAGCGTAAACATTCACCGCGCCAGTGGAGTGCAAGCCAAAGTTAATCCCTTGTGACGTCATAAAGACCACGCCTCATTTGAAAAATCGGACATTTTAACAAATTATTAAAAATTAACCGTCTTGAAAATAAGATTTTCTTCGCCCTATGTTTTTTTTTTTTTTTTCCAACTTCAGTGAAGTGACTAAAAGTAGTACTTTTGACTGATGGAAACAACCCTATTCTGGATGAGAACTGCAATACCGTTAGTAATTATTTGAAAATCAACTTGAAATATTGACAAAAAAACACCAACAGAAAAAAAAAGTCTTGAAAAAAAATATGTCTAAGTAAAGTATTTTGCTATCCGGAAAAGAACTGAATTAACAATACATGCAAAAACATTTTTAAGACATGTCATAGAGCTTTATCGATACAATTAAACCCGAAATAATCAAATGCTTAGCACTGAAGTAATTGTGTGTGACTTGATATATAATCATAGTTTGAAAAATGAAGAAATGAAAATGAAGATAACAAGAAGTTCCGTCTAGAACTAGACGAGCCTACTTTCCCGTATACCCATACTACTTTCTAGTACCTGATCAATATTCTCAAAAATAGCTAAAATCGCAAATTTTTTCAAACATATTTTTTTTAATATTTTAAGCTGATTTCTAGGAATAAAATATTCCTTACTTTTCTTCAAAAAAAAACGAACAAATAAAATAGCAGCACCTTTTAAACAAAGCAGCTAATACACTTCTTTCCATTAAAAAAAATTTTTAACAGCTTTCAAAACAAAAAAAAAATAATAATAAGTTCATTAAAATAAATACATCATATAAAAAAAATCGTTTCTTTTTCCCCTGTTGCGAAAAATAATTTTTTAAACGAATTAATGCACTTACCAAAATAAAAAAAAACAATAAAATGTCAACTTATAGAAATAATTTTCATTGTCAAAAAAAAAAAAATCGTCTGCGCATATTTTTCGAGTTTATTCACCGAAAACTAAATACCTAAATTAAAACTTAGCGTGAAAATAAAAACAAATCATATCAACAATAATTATTTCACAGTTAAAACCACAGCAGAGGAGTCGGAGTCGGAGTCAATCTCATTTTGGGATAAAAGAGTCGGAGTCGAATATCCAAGAATCGGAGTCAGTCATTTGTCCTCCGTGTATAAATGTTTGCCGAAGCTACGAAGTCAGAGTCGAAGTCGGGGAGTCGGAGTCCGATTAATTGTCGGGAACAGGAGTCAGAGTCGGTGTCAGGTGCCCCTAAATTCTCGGAGTCGGAGTCGGGAGTAGGTCGTCAAGAGCTATTTCCAACAAAGTTTGTTTGAAGTAAATCCACCTTTAAGTTCGGAATCTATATTGACTTTCAGTTTCCCCTCAGGCGCTAATGTTAAGAGATTTGAACTGTTCAAAATTGAACGAAAACTTGTTCAAATCAAAAAGATATTTTCGATACATGTTTTTTATCAAAAGTTTTTCCCTACAAAGTTTGTTTGAAGCCACTTCGCTTCTAAGTTCAAGATTTATTTTTGATTTGAATTTCCCCGTAGGCGCTAATGTTAAGTTTTTTTGAACTGTTCAAAATTGAACGAAAAATTGTTCAAATCAAAAAATGAATTATGGGAATGAGATGTCCTCGCCGAAATCTTTCTAACAAAAAAAAAAAAAAAGTTCGAATCGGATTATTCATTCAAAAGTTATTAGGGGGGGACAGACAGACAGACCGACAGACATTTTTCCCCATCTCAATACCCTACTTTCCAATTTTTAATTTTTCAATATTTATCTATTTTATTTATTTTTGACTTTTTTTTGTTTTTCGGGATATTTTTAAGATGTATTAAGCCTTCTTTCATGCTTTTTTCTTCTTTCTCTGATTTTTACTGGGAAAGTAGGCTAAAAATGGTGCTGTGTGTGTGTCTTTCACGTGGTCATTTTTAAATGATCAGGCAGTGACACATGGTTTCAGTTTCAAAAATGCCTTAAAACGGCTCCTCAATACGATTTCCAAAAAAAAAAAAAACATTTGTTTCAAATTGGAACTAATTTATTTTGTGATAAAAAAAAAGTTTTTTCTATTGGGATTTTTGTGGTACTCTATAATTGGAGTCATCTTGTGTTAGCAAACTTTTTCCCAATTCTTAAAAAAATAATGAAATACAATTTACAGCTTACGTTATTGGATTAAACTTTTAAACTTGAGAGATCTTATTCTCAAAAAATTCTCAACTTCATTTTAGTATCAATCTCATTCTTTTATTGCTAATCAAATCAGTTGTTACTAAAAAAAAAAAAATGCCCATATTTGAAACTTTTACTCTACACTGTTACAAATTCAGGAAACTTGTATGGTGAAAATTACTGTAAAATGGAAGTGTTTACAGTAAAGGAAAAAAAATTACAGTAACTTGTGCCCAAAAAAAAAAGATTGCAGCGCCAATTGATACACCACGTGGCTTACAATGAGAAGAACGTAACACCGTATTTCCCCTCACTCGATGTGTCACAACTTGTATGGTGCAAAGCCGCCTGCCAGTTCGAAGATCCGGAGATTGAGCACCTGCTGCTCGCATTTTGCGTTTGTTTACTCTCGTTTATTCTACCGTGAAATTTTACAGTAAAATAGGATTACTACTGGCAAAGTTACTGGCAACATGAATTCTAGTCGCTTTAACCTTAAAATTTCAGGATTTTTTTAGCAATGTACCTGTCGTGGTTAGGTTACAATTATAAAATAAAAAGGATGAAATTGGCCGTAAACATTGCGATGTGAAAAACCCAAAAAAACTGAAGTTAAATATTTTTCCTGCTGCAAAAAGATTCAGAGGAATCCGGCAGTGACATGCAAAGCAACCAGGGGAAACACATAGATATATTACGAATAAAAGACTTAGTATGTGGCTCGTGTGAATAAAACAGGGTGAGCAAATCCAGGACAATTTCGAAAATGCATTTTGAAAACAAAAGATAAAATAATTTTACACTGGCAAGTTAAAACATGGAAAGGGGCTTTGCAATTATTACCAGGCTCGTTACTGCATGGAGAAGAAAAAACAAGGGGACACTAAATCAAAGAAAACGAACTCACCCATTTGTCAGAAGTATTCATTTAATCCGGAGAATTTTACTTGTATAAAATACACAACAGTCTTAGTTCATCAATATCAAAAATCAGGTCACAAAAAAAAAAGATAAAAAGTTCAGTTTCCAAATGAGACGGCGTACAGGCTGGCATCACCATCAACTTGAGTGAAAGTGCAGGCGTCTTGAAACAAAGGCCGAAGCAGTTCATGCGACGCGCAACGGAAAAACATCTTCGGAAGCTTGGTACAACGCTTCGGCGGCTATGCCTTCTCACGCAGGTCAGCGGAGACGACGAAATTTTAGCGGCGTACTTCAGCGTTCATTGTAGCGACACTGTTAGGGGGTCCGAACCAAGCAAGGACCGCGGCAGTCGAAAACGCATCTTCCGATGCCAATGGACATCTTCCTAAGTCTTCGTCGGGGCGCGGTGAGCTGAAGTCGCCCGCGGAAGGAAAAAGATGATATCACTGCAGAGAACTCTCTAGAAGACTTCCTTCCAGTCCGAAGAGTCCGGGCTTTTATAACCTCTCAAAAATCCATAGATGCTTTGCCACTTTCACCGTTGCTCGAGCAGAAAACAATTAATTTAATCCAAATGTCGGGAAGAAGTTGCATTCGAATGTAGGTCAATCGCCGAAGGCGCTTCCTGTTTACAGCGAGTTCGCAGCCAAGGTTGGCCAAGGTCGCATTCCAAACTGCTAAAACCCGGCAAAAAGCGACCTTATTTTGAAACGGACATGAAAAAGGAACCACCTCCACCGATTTTCCAATTCAATCTTATTTGTCATTTAACACATGACTTTTTATGCATATAATATAAAAGCATGATTAATATATTTTAAATAATGAAAGGTATTTTCTTTTTTAAAAGAAAAGGTATAAGAATGAGTTAATTATAATAAAACATGTCGCAACATTTTAATAAATCATAAAACACGTTGTGACAGTACCCTTATCAAACTTGCGTTTAAATACATTTTAGAGACCTTTACTCGTAAGAAACAATCGCTCATTTGCTTTGTTAGACGTTCAATAAAAGCATAATGTGAATATTACTGTAAAATGTAGTATTCAAGGCACATAAAAGGTTTACAATCTTTTTTAACCAAAAAACAAAAACAATTGCAACAACGATTGGTGCACCCTGTGACTTACGATTAAAAAGGTATAAGGGTCATTCCATTTTAAATCAACAAATTTTCAAAAAAGTTGTTGCATCACCATTTTTGATGTTAATGAAAATTTGCATGTGCATTCCTTTCATTTCCTAGACCCTCCAAAAAATATATTTTTTATTTTTAAAAAATTTACCCTTTGATATATAGGCCATTTTTGTTGTTGGCAACAGTAAAAATAAGGCATTTTGATGTTTTGTCTTATGGACAACAACATTTTTTTCTATCAAAGCTTTTGAGCTCAAACATAACTCATTGGAAAGGTAAGAAAAATATCTTTTCATGTGTAATATCAATAAATTTCAGATTTAAAAAAAAATAACAATTTTTTCAAGGTCAAAGTTTGCGATGAAAAACTACTTTTTACCACTTTTGAAAATTAACAAACCCATGAAGGGTTTAGAACAACCAGCCCTATTTTTCATCATATATTTATATGCATGGCTACTTATTGTTTAAAAAAAAATTGGCTTGTTACTCTGCCCCCTTTATGAGATATGCTCCCCCAACTTTGCAAATTTCCAAAAAAATCCAGTTTTCAACGCTAAAAAAATGCATGTGGTGGGGCAGATAAAAAAATTTTATTTGTGGTATTTCATGTACTTTTTACCAGCTTTCTAACAAAATAAAAGTTGATTTGTTATTCAAAGGTGTTTGGCCAATATAAGGGTCTGAATTTTAAAATAATTGCACTGAAACAACGCAATTTTTTTTTTTTTCACTTTTTAATCTTAGTTTTTCATTGAAATGTAATTATATACCTTATTCTTTGCTTTAAATGGTTTTAAAAAAAAGACTTGAAGAGTTATGACGTATTGTATTTGAACTTTAAAAAGACAATTTAACATTTTTAACAGTTAGGGACATAAATCTTTCAATGCTATTTTCTTCAGTATTTTGTCTCACGGAGAAGAGTTGATAAATGTTCACTCATCACAGGTATGATATTGTGACCTCTTCCTTGTGCAGACCATAGTTCTGATGTAATCAAGATTTTTAAAATGTCTTTCAACTGAACCCAAGTTTGGTCATTATCACTTGATTTTTTAAATGATGTTCCAGGCAATTTAGTGTGAAAAAGTGGATCATATATTCTTCTTCTACATTAAATACTTTTACTTCCAACACTTCTTCTAGCCACCAGTCACTATCATACATACAGCAAACATAATCTGATAATTTCGATCGTATTCTTGCTTTTTATTCAGCAGGTTCGTCTTTCATGCCCTGAAAAATTGTAAATTCTGAAAGAACAGACGAGCATCTGACATGAATGATATGTCTGTTGATAGGGATGTAGCAGTGAAAAGACAGTTTGGGGTAGTGGCAGTGCTGCTTCATATCTTTTTTCAAGATCCTTTGCTACTATAATAACAACAACACAGGAAACATAGAAAATTGTTAAACCGTTAATATGTTTGGTGCAATAATCCTGTACATCTAATGGATTTAAGATTTGATTATTAATTGGACGCTGTAAACTAACCTTTTGAACAAAACCTCTTTACTGTTCCACCAATCCCATCGCATGGGCCTTTCCCATGGGACGTAGCAAAAAAATGCCACTCTGCTTTTATACCTAAGTCCTCTTCATGGTGGCTGAGGTTAATGAAGTTCTTTCTGTTTTTATATTGTGCAGCAGACCCATCTGAAAAATAGGTTCATTTTGAAACTGAAGGGTGGTTTGCCATATTTTTTTCAACAAGGATCTATGCGGTAGTGTTGTGATTCAGGTAATCACTTACAAAGCAAACACTTACAGCATGAACATTTCCATTTTTTTGCCAGTATACAAGAAAAGGATGAAGTGTGCATTGAGCACCTGACCAGTGATAGGTCTGGACCTCGTCTTGGACAACACAAGAAAAATTTTCTAAGAAGTCTCCAAGTACCAAAACTTCTACATTATCCAAGGGTGCCCATATGGTAGGTGGGGGAGAGGCGAGTAGGGGCTCAACCTCCCCCCCCCCCGTCCTTAGAAATTAGAACTTCTTTGCTTTTAGTACTTTAGACCATTTATTCTTTTGCCATTAACAAATAAGTTATTTTTAAAAACGTTAAATTTTATTAATTCTAAACGGTACTGAAATCGGTTTCTACAGGGAAAATATCCTGCTAAACCACGAGGAAAATATCTGAGCCCCCTTCAACCCTTAAAATTTTGCCTATGGCCAAATTTTAAGGGGTGAAGGTTGGTGCAGATTTGTATGATATTGGCAGATTTATATATATAAATCTGCCATGCCCTTATGCAGAGCGTCTTTTTTTGATTTTAAAAACTCTGCTTGCTTACTGGCAATGAAATGGTGGCTCTTCAGGTGTTCCAAATTTTTCACAACACTTAACCAAAAATTCTTGCAAGGGGAGAGCACATTTCAATAAAAAACCAAGATTAAAAAATGAAAAAAATTGCGTTGTTTCAGTGTAATTATTTCTAAATTCAGACCCTTATATTTGCCAAACACCTTTGAATAACAAAGCAACTTTTATTTTGTTAGAAAACTGGTAAAAAGTACTTGAAATATCACAAATAAAAAATTTTTTATCTTGCCCCCAACATGTATTTTTTTTAGCGCTGAAAACTGGATTTTTTTGAAAATTTGCAACTTCGGGAGAGCATATCTCATAAAGGGGGCGGAGTAACAAGCCATTTTTTTTATACAACAAGTAGTCATGCATATAAATATATGATGAAAAATAGGGCTGGTTATTCTAAACCCTTCATGGGTTTTTTAATTTTCAAAAGTGGTAAAAAAAATAGTTTTTCATCGCAAAATTTGACCTTGAAAAAATTGGTATTTTTTTTAAATATGAAATTTATTGATATCATATATGAAAAGATCTTTTTCTTAGCTTTCCAATGAGCTATGTTTGAGCTCAAAAGCTTTGATAGAAAAAAAGTTGTTGTCCATAAGACAAAGCATCAAAATGCCCTATTTTTGCTGTTGCCAACAAAAAAATGGCCTATATATCAAAGGGTAAATTTTTTAAAAATAAAATATTTATTTTTTGAGGTCTAGAAAATAAAAGGAATGCCCATGGAAATTTTCATCAAGATCAAAAATTGTGATGCACACCCCATTTGTTGATTTAAAATGGAATGACCCATAATTATTTTTCTGTCCGCTACTCTCTCGAGCCACATTATATGGGGCTAGCGTGCCGTTCTGAAAAAATGGGAAGACAGATTCGAATCCTTGGGACATCTCGTTCTTTTTAACATCTCAAAGAGTCGCAGAAGTTTCATATTTTCTACCCAACAATTTACCACTAAAATCACCTTGACTACTTGTGGTTAGTCGGGAGCCAATACTACGGTAAAACACAATGGCTTTGAGAAAAGATTTTTGTTTCATAAATGCTTATAAAAAAATGTACCGAGATTTCGAAAAACTGAGACAGGTATCAGTGTTCAGAAGATGTTCTTAAATGTGTTCCAAAAAGTGTTCATTAAGTGCTGCTCGAAATAACAGTTCTGTAAAAGGTTCACAGAAGTGTTCTGAAAATTGATCCAAAATGCGTGATTTAAAGTGCTCTAAAAAAAGGGAGGGGGGGGGGTTCAAAAGGTGTTTTAAGATTAGCAGTGCTATTAAGCTTTATTGGTAAAATTTTTAAAAATCATATACTATTTTCAAGTTAAAAGCGGTCAGCTCATTGACATACAAATATCCTCTTTGTGAAGATTATCCTATATCAAATTGACTGTAGTGTCGGCGAACCTGACCTGGCAGCGTTTGTACACTGTTGAAACTCATTTCTTAAAATCGAGACAGAATCGTTTATTTTTGAGAACATCACTTACTCAAAATAGCTCAGGGACAATTTGGCTTAGAATTAAAAAACAAGAGTTCTTACTTTTGAACTATATTATCTTCTCAAAAACGATTCACCATGCTCTCATTTTTGAAATACCGCTCTACTTAGAAATAAGCACAGACGGTATCATTTCTGAGAATAGGGTTGTTTCAAAAATGAGAGCATGTCGAATTGGTTTGAGAAAACGAATGTTGCAAATATAAGCATATGTTGTACCATTCGTGAGTACGGTATTTTTCCCGCCTGTAATTCTTGCAGAGCTAAGTAGTCCGTAAACTTATTCTCTCCCTTTGGGAGCTTACATAGTCCAACCGGGACGTAATCGAACTGAAGCCGATACACTTTATAAATTCGCTCAGTTAATCTTTAAACTGGGAGCTGAAAATATTTTTCACAATAGTGAGAAGTCTGCATTTGTGCAACATGTAGCAATTCAAAAAACGTTTTGACAATGATACTTGATTTTTTCCAGGAAGTGGAAAAAACCATTGAAATTCTGAATTGTTACATGAAATACTCAGTAATGCTTCGGATTTTTACTTCCTTTAAAAAAAAAGGAAGCATTGTATTAGCGAAAAAATTTTCACTCAAAATTCGGCCTTAATTTCCATTTCGCTCAGCCCCGAATTAATGTTGAGTTTTTTTTTCAATCCGACCACACGAGGATAAGTGCCTAAGAACGTATAGACACCCGAAATATCCATTTTGACATTCCCCGAGTTAATTACAACGACTTTTCTCGCGACGTCCGTATGTACGTATGTATGTATGTGCGGATATGCGTATGTATGTCGCATCACTCAAGAACGGACTGTCCTAGAAAGTTGAAATTTGACACGTAGACTTCTAGTGGGGTCATGTTGTACACCTCCCTTTATGGTTGCATTCGGATGTTCCAAAGGTGGTCTTTTACACTTTTTATGGGGAGGAAATCAATGTTAATTTCAATGCAAACTCCAGGGGCGTTATAATTTATAGAAACACTTGGAAATATATCGCCAAGCCTTTGGTCGCCAAGTTTTGTCGCCAACTCGGCGATTGATTTGGCGATTTGTTTTTGCTTTCAATTTGGCCGTAGTTGGTGATATTTAGAGAGTTAACTATTGAATCACATTAAAATTGTCAATAATGGAAAAATAACTTTAAATTGGTATAAAAGGAAGTCATGTGATGCACACATCAGCTCGTTTTTTACAGTGTAAAACAAAAAGTTTATTCATACCTTTTATTCATTGCCTTCATTCGCAGTGTTCCTGCTCCAAAGTGTAAAATGCTAGTACTTTCTTGTATTCGTTCGCTGAAAGGAGAAATTCAACTCCCAATTTCCTTTCTGCACATGCGGTATTTTTGAGATGGTCTGCTTACTTGAATTTAAATTTGACATCTATTCATTTCTAAGTCGAAACTGCATGGAAAAAAATGAGAAGATAAATGTTTTCATTTCTAAGAAGATGATTTTTTACAGGGTATAATGTGTTTAGAACCTGCGTAGACTTCGTCATGCTGACTCGTTACGTTTACTGAACTAAGTAATGCCTTAGGAACATTTAAAAACCTCATTTAATTGTATTCATAATTTTTTTTCGTTTCTTTTGTTGGTGTAACCTAAACAAAAAACAGTAAATTGCTCTTTTTTTAACAAGGTACCTTTTAGAACATTTGTATAAGTGCGATTGTCCTTTCTTCTCATGAACACTTCCTCCTCAAAAAACAAAACGATAGTCTCAAGTTTCAAAAAAATATATATTTTCCCCCCTCCACTCCTGAAAAAAAAAATTCTTTTACATTTTGAGATCCATTGAAAGCTCTTTATTCAGATTTTTAGCTCACGTATGGGTGGATTAGTTAGTTTCCTCCTCTTATATTAGAGTGCAAACAATTACAACTAGCCAACAAAACTCACACAGACACTCATAAAAAACATATCAAAGGCTTTTTCTTCACAATACGCTTAGCATTTTTTGAACAGCTCAGTAAGCCGATTTAACAACAAAAGTCATCATTCTTCACATCCTTTAAAAAAAAGTTTCTTCAAAGATTAAAAATTGCCTTCAACACTTTTTTTTTTCGTAAAAAATGCATTGTTTGAAATTGTAAAAAAATAATAATAAATGCTCTTTTTCTACGAATCATCATGAAATTGGCTTCTGTATATTAAAATATTGCTATTTAAATTAAAATTTATAGATATTTTTGTAAAGAGTTTGTATTTCTGTTCTTTGAAACTCGTTACATTTTTGCAATCATACAATAAAATTATCTGGTTCTGTGTTTTCTAGTTTATTTAAAATTGGAGATTTTCTTGTTAAAGCCTCTTTGCATGCATCTGTATTGTTCGCTTTTACATGCCTCCAGTTTAATCAAATAGCAATTTTTCTTCCATTTGAAAATGTATACCCAAACATGTTTTGACGACATTTCAATTTGTTCTAATGTGATTGAAAACCACAGGAGAAGCGTACCTGTAATTTCAATGCAGACTAAGATATTTCCCCAAACTAAACAAGGATATTCTGCAGTGAATAAAGGGCCTTTAAAATGTCATCGATTAAAATAGAGTACTCCTCAACAAAGTATTTATCTATGATGTAAAAGGATATTTGTTATTAAGCTATATTATTTAAGGATATTATTAAGCAATGAGCTCAGCTTTCATTTTTTAGCTGCCCATGTCGGTTTGCATTGTTTAATTTGAAACAAATATTTGTCAGACCTTTTTCAATTTAAAATAGCATCTCATTAATGATCACCAGTGACATATTCAACCTCATAGGTGAGCTTGCATAAGACGAGAGGGCATTTTTATTGTGTCGAGTATGTAATAAAATTATCCTGAGCATTTAAAAATTCTTCCCAAAAGAAAATTTACCAGAAATAAATAGTAAAATGTGTCCGATTCATTAACACTCTCACAGTCCTAACCGTGAAAGAATAAAGAAAAAAAAACATGAGGATTTTTTAGCTGGTGAATTCCAGTGGTAACGGAAGGACAGTTTAACAAAAAAAAATGATGCATTTCTGTCTGTGAGCATATCAAAATACTTATTTTTCCTTCCGTTACCGCATTTTTTTGACCTTCCGTTACCATTAAAAACTATATAAATTAAATCTATATTAAAATTATAAATATGCCACCTTGACAAGGGACATAATTCTGCTTTGCATAAAAAAACATTAGTTTCCATAACCAATAGGTTTTTGGTGAACTAACTGAGATGTAGTATTTTGGTAACGGATGGACATCAAACTGTCACCTTAGTAATGGACCTCTTTCAAGGTTGAAAAAAAAAAATTTAAAATTACCTACCGAAAAGTTTAACTATACATTCAAAAGATAAAAGTTAACCTAAATATTATATGCTGTTAACAAGTTGTTTGAAGTTACAGTATGTAACAAATAAGAGATTTTTTGCCCTGTAGAAACGCAAAGAGAAAACTTGATTTTGCCCTTGATTTTCTAAAAGTCATCAAACTATTCGGGAAAAACAAGTTAAGATTTAAGAAACTTGTTTGTTTCTGAAGAGAATGGTGTATAGCAAGTGACAGAAAATTAATTTTCAAAATTCAAGTGTCATGTCTCTTTTTTCCTGGAATTCACCAGCTATCTGCACAACCCCTAATTAGTGCAGTATTGGTTTTTATTATGTTTGATCAAAAAGTCTAATAATTGTTAGCAGTAGCTATTTTCATTCCAATTGAAACATTTAATAAAATTTTGAAAGCAATTCGGCTTATTTATTTTTCGAATCAAACTAATTCTTTTTTTTTATTTATTTATTGAAGACTGCTATTAAATCCTTTTTCTGAAATATTTTGTTTTTCATTTGCGCTTTTTTCATTATGGCGAAGTTAATAGTTTCAGCTAGCAATTATAAGTTGAGAATTAAAAAATAAACTGAATGATTTTTCTTCTATTTAAAGAATTGTCATGTTTTCATTTTTTACTTATTGCTCTCTAGATTCGAAATTGCTTTAATTGAAAAGCACTATCTATCAGATACCTTGACTTATATAATTAAATCCTAATCACGTTTTTCAATAGCTATGTTAGGGCAATATTTGTTACGCATATATTGTAATTAGGATTTTCAGGAAAAGAAATTTCTTAAAGATTCTGTGAAAATTAAAAGTATTTTACATTTTAATAGAACATTTTCAACTCAAATAGAAAAGCATTTTCACTGTCTTTTTGTACGTAACGTGTCACGCAGTGTACGTGACAGACACGTCTGTAACACGTGACAAACATAACCTCACAGACAGGTGTGACGTAGATGCGTTGATGTACAAATCGACTTGCAGGATGAGTGTGCAGTGCATGTGCATTCAGAAAGAGTTATGCTTAACACTATATTGGTAATATTATTCGCTACTACGCGGAAACCTTTGTTAATGCTCTTATAAAATAAGATTTTTATGATAGTCCCTATTATTATGATTAGCACCATAGAACCACTATTATCTATATCATACGTTTGATAAAACTACCTTAAATATTCATGCATAATTATATGAGTGATTTTTAAAATCGGAAACAATTTTTGTTCTTAAATATTCAAAAAAAAATTAGCAGGATTTTTGTAATTTTTTAATTTACTATATAATTGCTTTGTTATACTCTTCACGTGAACTTAAAAATTACTCACTTTTTAATTAAAAATCAATTTTAAATAGCGGAGTAAGTGTTTAAAAATTGTTAGCATGCACGGATATAGTAGCTATATATTGTAAAAGATGCTTTTCTGGAGTATTAAAATCATATTTATGACTAACACAGTCTTATCAACTGTTTAAATTCATTTAAAAAGATTACTTATTCAATGAATTCAGTTTGAAAAAAAATAAATTAGCAAAAATGCTTTTTATTTAAAGCAAGCAACCATTTTAACAGCTGGTTATTAATCCTTATTTCATTTTTACAAACAACTGACGATTAAAATAAACTATGGGGCTCCATCACCTGTGGAGGCCCAATGCCGCCTGCGGCGGGTGACAATTGGGGATTTTTAAGCTTGGATGTACTCAGAATGTCCTGGAAGCAGCGGCGCAGCTAGGAGGGGCGGTCCGCCGCGGGTGGCATATTTTTATGGGCGGCGATTCAGCACCTTTAAAATGGGAAAAAGATCTAAATAAGGGAATCATCCTTTAAATCTGTTACTGGAGGCAAAGAAAAAGAAAACCTTTCGAAATGTAAGGTTTTGTTGTGCCTACAACTGCGCTTATCAGTGTTCAACGTTGAAACATTTCCGCAGTGAACCCCTGACCCTTCCTCGTTCCCTTAACATCCACTAAGACACAAACTTAATTGCATTTTACAACGTAAATTTTGGAAAACATTCGAGAAAAGACCCTGACTTCCTTTTGTCACCAAAAGCTAAAATTGACTTCAGTCTTGATGAAGATTCGGGAGAGAACACCATCCCCCTATTCTTAACTGCGATTTTTTATGTAAATTTAGAATATTTCCCCGAGATAGGCGCCAAACATCCCCATCGTCCCCCCCTCCCCTGTGTTTTTTTTTTTTTTTTTTTTGTAGGAAGAATACAGATTAAATAAGTTTCCCTTTTCTTCCTTAAATGAAATGTTCCATCTATTCAATAACTTTCGGCGGTTTAATGATTAGTTATGTCTCAGTGAAAGGGTGGCAAGTAGAGGAATCGCCCCGGGCGGCAGACCCTGTAGGTACGCCACTGCCTAAAAGTCCGGCCTCTTATCTCCGGAATGGGACTATTCGGCGCGGCCGTTTCGGCGCGACCGTTTCGGCGCGGCCCATTTCAATACGACCTGTTCAAAAATCGAAATTGTCAGCATGTAAATCTGCCAAACATTGCTTCAAAATTCAAGATATCTTTTGTTTTTTAAGGTTCTGAAAAAAAAATTTATGAAGTAATATTTTTAAAGATGTATTTTGTTTTCTTTTTTATTACTAGTTGATAACATGTAAGTTTAAAAACATCTTCATAATTTTTCGTAGTTAGGAAACAGCATTGACATTTTTCTATGAAATGTAAATATAAAACTCATTCAATTTAAGTAGATTTTTTTTTTGTTGTTGCTGTTCATTAATTTGTGCACTTACTTAAATATCTTTTCTGTATAAAATTAAAAAATGTCAACTAATAATAAGATGAATTTTTTATATTTTTTATTGGAAAAAGTTAACGTATTGAGAAACTCACACGTAACCCTGCTCTCGACAAAGTTAAGTTGTATAGTGTGCTTTGAACACACGATAGACAAGAAAAAACTTTAGTATGTAAAGATTATTATTATTATTTATTGCTTTTAAGTTTCATAAAAACTAATATAATGAACAAAAAATATTTTAAACTTTTATTTAAAATAAAAATAAAATATTTTGTGTCTTTTTAGTTCCTGTAACTGTTCTATAGCACTAAACTGTCGACTGACTATTTCGTAACAAAAAAAAAGGCAATAATAAAAAAAAAATAATAATAATAAAACTTTAAAAAAAAGGAATTTACAAAAAATTTATAAATTGATTACAGAAAAATAATAGTGTTTAAAACTAACTTTAAAAAATAAATGATTTTTTAGTCAATAAAAAAAATCAAACATTGCCCTAAATTTACCTTGATGTCCGTACATGGGTTTGTAATAGTAAGTCGAGCTTTTTAGTTAGTTTGAAACGTGTTTTTACGTAAAGAAGACTTATGAAATTATTTCCAATAGCTGCTACAACAAAGAAGTAATCACCACAGAAACACAAAACGGCTCAGCATTGATTTAAAAAAAAAAAAAAAATCGACAAAGAGGTAGGACGGGTACTGGCATTATTTGCTAATTTTTCAAGATATTTTCTTTTATGTTATTGCAGTAAAACATACGTGGATCACATATGCCCCCCTCTTTTTCCCCACTGTAAATTTTAAAATAAATTTTAACTAGCTTCTAGAGCGCTAAATTCACATTCTTCTTCCAGAAATCTTTTTCCTTCTTTGAACTAAAATTTCTGAAATTCATAAAGTTCAGAATGCAAAAATCTGGCGCCGAAACGGCCGGCGCCGAAACGGTCAGCGCCGAATCGGCCAGCGCCGAAACAGCCGCGCCGAAACGGTCGCGCCGAATCGTAACAAACCCCTTATCTCCGTCTCTCTAAAGTTTGGAGGGGTAAGACAGGGCAGAACGGCTCTCCTAGATATCCTGTATCCAACGGTACCTGTATTGAATTGGTAAATAATCACAGCCTGGAAAAGATAGGGTAACAGACACGCAGACAGACGCGCACAGGTTTTAATAGTATAGGCTAGTATTCCTAGGCAACATGTAGCCGTTTAGAGTGTTAAAAGAAGTACCTGCAGCGATTTAACTATTTGATGAGTACATTAATTCTGTGTCATTGGAATTCATGAAAATTTTCAAAATAAATTTTGATTTTATTGTTTTGTATCTAACGTTGGAATATTTAAAAACCTCGGAAAGGATTACTGTGTTGCTATTATTGTATGTTTTACAATCTAATTTCAGTTCGAGTTTTTTCATTAGTATAGATTTTTCTGTCTATGGTAATGACAGCTGGCTGAAGAGATATTAATCATCATTTATAAAGGGAATATTTAAATATTTAGGATGGAAAATAATGGAAAATAAACAGGACACTTCATAAACTTTTTTTCTGCTAGAGAATTATTTAAAGATATTATACTTTGAAAAATTCGCCTATTTTGATAATCGTAAATATACACGAATTATAAAATAACTGTTTTCAACAATCTAATTAGACGAAAATATATAATATGTAATATAAAGTAACTTTGATCCATGCTGATGGCAAATTTATTTGTTGGTTGTAGGCTTGAATTTAATTGAAAAATCGTAACTAGCAAATAATTCAAGAAACCACTGATCTAAGTCTGTTATTCCCAACAATCGCTCTCTAATAAACTTTCATTACTGGACTCGGGTAATTTAAGCAGCAAAATGTTATAAATAAGTCTCAAATAAATCACAGATGAAATGAAAGTATGGCTCTTAATAAATGAACCATTACTGATGATAAAAGCTGATAAATATAAGTTAAAAAAAGGAAACCGTTTGATAAGATTCGATACTGATTGCATATCATGCAGCAGACGGATTTTATTCTCTTTTTTTCTGAACTGTTGAGCCATGTTTTGAGAATTAGTACTTGCTATTAAAAACTTGATAAGTTGTCAAGCAACGCTCCGTGAATTATCGGGTCTCGTAATAAGTTGCGTAATTAATGACATAATTCTTCAAAAAATTATGAATTTTAAAAAACCAATTTTGGTTAAGTTGGTTTTAACCAAATATATTCCGATCTTTAATATATTCTGAGTATTTTAGCACTTCTTCTACACCATGCTAGTTAAGTCTTTCTTCTTAAACCAAAGAAAAAAAGTATTTGATATTTTACAGCACCAATAGTTCGTTGCTAAAGTAATCTGGGCGTTGATTCATTGGTATCCGTTGTCATATACTCATTTCGTATTTTATGTTAATTGTATATAAATATTGACGGTGGTACTGTGAAATTGAGAACCTTAATGCTGTCACAAAATAAAAGCCAAAACCGTTTATTAAATTCAATGATATAGACTACGTAAATCGTTTTCAGATTGTCAGTATGTTATATAAATGTAAAAAACAAAACTTTTATATTGCATTGTTAGAGATGAGGAGAGGAAAGCAATCTTCATCACGCACACAAACTGGTAAAAAATTAGTGCTCTGACGAATAGCTCTTTTTTACTTTGCTTTTTAGACCAGTAGTTTCCATACCTGCAATCAATGCAATTGCATTTCTCCCTGTTTAAGAAAAAAGACAACAAGTTCACTCACTTAGAATTTAGAGTAAGCCTTTTTTACATTAACGAAGTTTTTTACTTGCGAATTGCTAAGAAAGCGCAACACAGTCAATGTAATTAAACACAACCTAAAATCTCTTAACTAATTGCTTATATTATGCAATGAATTAGTACAGTGATCCTCAACCTGTGGAGGGCGAACACGCTCGAGGGTTGGAGGTGAGCACACTCGAGGGGTGGGGTGCGCAAGTATCTATTATTTAAAGGAATTGATTAACTTCGTTAATTCCAGAAAAAAGGCGACATGACACTTGAATTTTAAAACTTAATATTCTGTCACGCGCCATGTATCATTCTCTTCAGAAATAAATGAACTTCTTGAATCTTAACCTGTTTTTCCCAAATAGACTTCTTGAAAACTTCTAGAAAATCAAGGGCAAAATCAAGTTTTCTCTTTGTATTTTTACGGAGCAAAAAATCTATTTTTTGTTACATACTTTAAGTTCAATAAACTTGTTGTCAGCATTCAATATTTAGGTTAACTTTTATCTTTTAAATGTCTAGTTAAACTTTTTGGTAAGTAATTTTAAATTTTTTTTCAACCATGAAATAAGTCCATTACTTCGGTGGCAATTTGATGTCCTTCCGTTACCAAAATACTACATCTCAGTTGGCTCACCAAGAACCTATTGGTTATAGAAACTAATGTTTTTTTATGAAAAGCAGAATTATGTTCCTTGCCAAGAAGGCAAAGTTAGAGTTTTAATATAGATTTAATTTATATGGTTTTTAATGGTAACGGAAGGACAAACAAATACGGTAACGGAAGGACATTTAGCTATAAGCTGATACAGGGTAAAATTTTAGAATACTAGTATAAAACAAACTATTATTTAAAGTTAGCAGTCACATTTAAAACATATATGAGTTTTATTTGTGGAAAAAATATGAATGTTTTTATTTTTAAAATATTTTTTTTAATTTAAAAAAAATGTTTTATGATTTTATTTTTCTATTGAAAATGATAAAAATCATGAAAGCTGCACTTAAAAGTTCCTAAGAATGTGAAAATCAATTTGGTATGATATGTTTGTGATATGAGAAGCCAATTTAAGCAAAAAGAGTTACTCACAAACTTGATATTTATTTTGGAAAAACACAACATTGAAATTTCTTCCATATTTGTCGCCAAAAGTCACAAGAAAGTACTGTTCAGAGCATTGGTTTAATCGTTAAACGTACTGCGAAGACATTACAAAATTCAAAGATCAACTTTCAAAAAGATAGAGAAAAAGGACCCAAAAAGATCTATTCTTATCCTGACACACACTATATGCACTATTTGAATCATGTAACAAGTTATGTTATTGAATATAGTAAATACTTCAACAAATTGAACGAGATTTCACTTCGAAGTCAACCGACTTTCAGTTATAAATAATGTTAAAAATGAAGATACTGCTGAATCAAAAACACGAAATCATAAGAATATGCCAAAGGATTCATTAACGTTTGGAGAAGATTTGTTACTTGATCGAAGGGAAAAAAAATAACAAAGAGCAATGTTAGGCAGGTACCTCATATAGAAGATGAAGGAATAGAAATAACTTGTTTGAGAATGCATAATAATGTGGGAATGGTCTTGGTGTTTGCTGAGAATGAAGATAAATGTTCTATGGATTATGATAACATTAGTATTTAAAGAATTCAGAATTGTAACAGATGACTCAGGCATTAGATATTGTTACAAATTCTGTAAATAGTAATTATTGTAGTAACGTAACCTGTAAATAGTTTCCCGTAATGAATATACAACCCCTTTTCATTAGGCTGAAGTATACGATCCCCTACTTCCTTTTCTTTTCATTGATAAAATTTGATAACGGTCTACGCATTTCGAGAAGCAGTAAGAATGTTGTGGAAACTTTTTCGATGTTTGTAAAAGCGTCCCGCGTGATAAAAAGTTTAGTTTCGATTGAGAATTCGAACTGAGAGCGTATTTGCTCTGTTTATTGCGAGGCATTTCGCTGTGTTGTTTTTCGTATTTGGAAGTAAATACGTGTGTAACCGTTGAGTTTACGGTGTGGTGTGATATTTACTTAATTGCTGATGGTTAATTTAGCAGTTGTTAACGATTTCTACTGTACATAGTGTAAATAAAGCTCCTGTGTTTTTATCAAGAACTGTGTCGTCCTTTCAAGAAAGTTGGAAGTCTCGCCGGATCCGTTACAATATAATTGTTTCAGTCTGTTGTATTAGCTAAATAAACGGTTGTAAATTGAAATTTTCCAACTTTAACTGTTTTAGACTTCTTGTACTTCCGTTACTGTCATTCCGTTACCCTGAACAAATACACAATTTACATGCTTAAAAAAAAATATTTTTTTTAAAACTAGAAGTGTAATTGTAATGATTGAACAATGCGCTCTAATTTTTAAATAATTTTCTATTTTATATTTTAGCGGAACTTTTGGGGAGAACGTGAAAATCATGTCGCAAAAATGTCCTTCCGTTACCGTTTTTAAAATTGATTTTTAAAAAAAGTTACTTACGAAAAATTCTCGACTTTGTCTTTTTTAGCAACTTACTATGATGCGTATAAAAGTCTACGTATCAGTTTTTGAGAAAATATGTATTTTGATTTGTTATAAAAAAAACCCGTAATAATTAGTGACTTTCTTGAGCCTGTCTTGAAGAAAAAGGTTTTTCGAAGGAAAGCTTACTGTTAGAAATAGCCACTCTCAGTTATGTTTCTATATTACCCGAGATCTATATTTTGTCTTCAAAGAAATAACAGCAGAAAATCCAGTTAGGATGTTGAAAATGGTAATTGTATGCGAAATTCCCTTGTTTTTAATGCAAAAAGAATCCTTTACTCCAGACCTAATTTCAAATTATTGATTTATTATTAAATTTTCTATTGGTTTCGTTACTTGTCGTAAATTCTAAGAATTTGTCTTCCTCATCAATGGAGAAACCTTCGGGAATCTTATGAAATGGATCTCTTACCCACTCGTAACTTGCTCTCAGTGTGTCGTCAGCAAGAAAATACTTTTTAAAATTCTTCGCCAGCGTGGCTAAATGATTTTCAATAATTACAAAAACAACTTTTACATGTTCTTCTTCAGCTTTGTAAATTTTAGTAATGTTGGAGGTTGATAATCAACCACATCTAGGTCCTAGGTTATTTCCACTTTATTTGCATTCAGTTCATATATTTCCTATGCTCTACGCTCAAAACAAAGTTATGCGTATTTATATTAAATTTGTTTTCGAAATAGCAATACTTTTATGTAATAACCTGCTTCAGCTATCCCAACTAGCTTCAGTTTTAAATTTTGACTGTGCCCTCGTATTTATGGGGGGGGGGCGTGAGTTCTCGTCATCGTTCAAAAGGGGGTGCAGAGGCTGAAAGGCTAAGATCCCCTGAATTACTATTTACAGTGCTCGTATTCAGTACAACAGCATAACTGTTTTCTCTCAACTTTTTCTTTTATTCTTTAACCATGTATTGAAACAGTTAACGTTTAATTTTACGAACTATTTGGAACTGCAGAGCGAATTTATAAAACCGAGGATTCATAAAGTCAAATGGAATAGCTTTAATAAATGGAAATCTGTAACTGGAAAGCTATTCGTAAAATTGTGAGCGTTTGCAAATTTGAGATTCGTAAAATCGAGAAACAATTGTTAAATTGGGACCTCGGAACTTATTTATAAAACAGAGAATTAATTAAAGTGAAAATCATTCTTCCAATAAATGACAATTTGCAACTACTAAGCTATTCATAAAATTGTGAGTGTTACTAAATTAGAGATTCGTAAAATTGAGCATCAATTGTTATATTCGGACCTCGGAAGGTATTTTTTTTTAAATCATCAATTCGAATGAAATTGCTTTAAAAATTAAAATTTCTAACTGGTAAGCTGTTTTTAAATTAGAAGTTCATAAAATCAATCATCAGTTTCCTAATGACTTAAAAATAGCTTTAAAAAAAGAGTTTTTAAATTGTTACAGCGTTTTGATCACTTGTACCTTTTCAAAATCTTTTGTCGAGTACTTTTAACGCTGAACAATGCAGGACTAATATTTCGTTTTGTTTCAGGCATCATTAATTTAAAACATTTTTCGTTCAGTGTTATTAATTCCCAAATTTATGGCCCACATAAATAATGTAAAAAAACTTTTTCCTTCGCTTGTTCATTCATTCATTTTCCCAGATTGCGTCGAAAAACTAAATATAAAATACGGTTTTAATTTCTTAGCAGTAGAAATCATTTTCATATTTAATGCAATGATTTCATTTCAACATTGAATTACTTTTCTTTTTGAAAAAAAAAAACTTGAGTTTCTAAGGGCGAAGAATGAAGGCACCTTTTATTCGACAATAAATCTTATTTGTGATGCATTATTTAATCAGGAAAGATTGGAAAAAAAACTCCGCTTCATACAATTGAAATTATTATTCAAAACTTTATCTCCTTAACTCATTTTTCCCGTGACTTGCTAGTAAAATTTTGGATTAAAGGAAATGAGTTACAAACATTTTATGCATTTTCAAATTTTAGAGACTTATTTCTACGACTACTTTTGGAAATTCTGAAAACAAAGTACAGAATGTCAAAAAAAAATTTGTAGAAATTATTTTTTTTAACTAGTTTTCAGAAACCTAATTGCATGTAAAACTCTGTTTCAACTTCTAAAAATACAGTTGACGCTCGATTTTACGAACCTCTAATTGGTTAACACTCACGGTTTAACGAACTATTTGCTGTTTCCGAAAAACTTCCGCTTAAATTTTAATGTTTCTTTTCTATAAATGGTTGCATCAAAAAGGGATCAGACAATTTTAAAATTTAAACTCTACAAAGTAACCTTTCCAGAGTTTTATGAGTAAACTAAAGCCGAGTACCGTTTTCGAGTTATTGAATGAAAATGAGCGGTTTAACATTGATTTTATAGGATAACATATTGGGTAAAAATTGTATGCCGTAAAACAACAATTATAAAGGGTGTTTTTTTTTTTTTTTTTTAGAGGTATAGAACTTTAAGTCGGGAATACTGTTTGACCTGTGGGCCATTTTGATAGTTGTCACTTGTTTTGTGTTTGGTTTGCCATTTCATCATGAATAGACAACAGGACGGTGCAACACGCCACACAGCGCGTGTCACAATTAATTTATTGAAAGAAACTTTCAGTGAACGAATAATTTCGCTTAATGGATCCGTGAATTGGCCTGCGAGATCATGCGATTAAACTACGCTGGACTATTTTTTGTGGGGCTGTGTGAAGTCTCAGGCCTACACCGACAAGCCACAGACGATTGACGCGTTGGACAAGAACATTCGCTACATATCACTCACATACGGCCCCCATTACTGCAAAAAGTGATAGAAAATTGGACTTCCCGATTAGACGTTCTTCAAGACAGCCAAAGTGGCCATATACCAGAAATCACATTTAAATAAAAATGGTAAAGAATCATCTTTCGAATAAAGCCAAATTCATGGCGATTTACATCATTTAACGGTGCTTTATTTGAACCTAAAGTTCTATACCTCTAAAAAAATACCCCCTTTACATATTTTTTTTTAATTCCTGAAACTTTTTCCAATTGGCTTGCTTATGTCCCTTATATTAGAATCTTACGTAATACTTTGTATTTCGTTAAATCAACTTTATTGTAATTTAAGACTTTCAGACTATCATGATTTGTACTAGTGATAAACTGCGTTTAGCCTGCTCATGTACAATTCCTTACAAAATTGTTCAGTCATAGTAACCAAAACCACCATCATTTTCATTTAAATATGGCATACTGATCTAAAGCAATATTTGTCTAACAGTTACAAAAACCACCAATGGAAAGCTCTATCATATTTTTCCGATATTTACAGCTATCGTCTTGCTCAAGATAAGTGGAAACTGCCTGTTAAATACTGACTTTTATTTCAGTTACTGAATTCCTCAGAAACATTAACGAGGAAGCTAGATGTGCTTATTTTTTCGAAAAGAAATAATCTCTTTGATTAATGTTCATTCATCTAAGAACTTGTTAGTGATTTCAAGGAAAAGGATTTGAACACGGTTGCATATAAAGTTTTTTAAATAGGCGATCTTGTTCTTCAAATACTTGGAAAGTTTCAAAATGGTGATTAAAATTTTTTTTCCTGAAATGGTAAAGTTTTACAATTTTCAAGGCTTTACGTGAATGTTAATTTTTAATGATTTCTACCTCTTATATTTTTATTTGCCTTACGAAGATGTTCATTTACACGTTTGTTATAGCTAGCTTCCAAACACAATAACTATTCACTATTAGTTAATTTAAGTTGCAGTCTATATTAATTAAGTTGCAGTTTATATTTATTTTAAATCTGGACATGATAAAAAAAATTATTGAATATATAAGCTAGTTACTAATTTGCCACAGAGTTGAGACAACGAAATTTAAAAATATACTATGCATTCAAGACATTACCTAATCATTACAATCGAACTAGTTTTAAACTATGCTTAATAAGTTATTTCTGTTTATTAAACAAAACAAGTTAACTTTTCGGTAATTTTCTTTTTGGTTTTAATATTTATTTCATTCCATTTTCAAATTTTTGAACAGTTTTTAAATTATGCTATTATTTATGTTATAAAAACTATTGGAAAAACCTTACGAATACATTTTTTCCGATTTAAAGGTTATCACATTGCAATGAGAGTCAAGTTAATTCTTGAACTACCTTAGTTTGATTCAAGAAAAACAAACTAAAAAGGTAACTTCGCAGCAAAGTAAAAATTTTTAAACAATAAGCGAGATGATCCGTAAAACGGAGTTAAAATAATAGACATCAACGGTTTGATACATTAAAAATGTATTACATTAAGCGGGATATTCTTTCAACCGATATTCTAATAAGCGGGCTTGACTGTATATTTATTCATTCATCCTCTCATCAATTAATTTACCACGAGAAAAGACATCTTAGGGAATCATGAAAAGAAACTGCTCGAAGTAGTAAGGAAAGTCATTTATCTCTTTGAAAAATGAAACATTTCCGAACAACAGTTCTCTAAAGCATTACAAATCTCGCCTTCCTCCTGAGATTTTGAAGATTTTTAATTGCTTTCATATTTTGTGCAAACTAGAAAGTTTATATGTTTACTTCAGATAGCACAGCATTTCTTCAATGTAACATTACAATAACATTACAAAGTAACGTTTCCTGATCATCTCAGTGTACATTAATTGGGTGTACATGAATAAGGACATTAATTCAAATTCTAAACAGTCATATGCTCAAAGAAATAGTACGAACTCAGATCATTCCAGTACGTTTTAAGTCGGGATTTTAATTTTTAATCCGGCACAAAGTTACCCTGAAAAATACAGGGAAATGCGAATGTCTTACTTTTTGCCATTTTATTATATGTAACCAAATGAGATGATGAGAACAAATGATTAAGATATTGAGAAGGTCATCATATATAGAATATAAATTGCATTATTTAATAATTTTCGATGTACGGTATTGAAAACTTTAAAAAAATAATAATAAGGAGTAAACAATTGGCATAATAACCTTACCAGCATAATGTAGCCCTAAGCTTTCTGTTTCTTTTAAAAATTCCAATGTACTAAAAAATACCAAAGAACACAAAGTCAATGTCCATTGCTCAAAGTTACCATTAATGATTGTAGTTGTTTTGTTTACCCTGAATGGTTGTAGTTGTCTTGTTTACCCTGAGTGGTTGTTGTTGTCTTGCCTGCTCTGAATGGTTCTTGTGTTGCTTACTCCGAATAGTTATTGTTGTCTTGTGTGAGCTGGGTTGACAATTTGAGGGTTTCTGCTTCACTTTTCCAACTGTACCGTAATTTGGAGTGACGTTTGCCTTTCACACTACACACATGCCTTATGGACCCAGTTATAGGGTAGGAAACCACTCATATGCACACATTCACACAAAGAAAGGCAAAGACAGGGAAGAGAAAATACATCCATGCCCGAGCCAGGATTTGATCCCGAACCTCTCTGTACAAAGGCAGAGTTTCCTGATTACTAGACAATGCGGTCGGCTACCCTGATTGGTTGTAACTGTAAATGACGAGTGAAAGAAGATAATAATATAAACTACTTAAGAAAAAATCAACCAACCACTAAAACGGAACGTTCAATGTTAATTTAAAAGAAAAAAAACTACTGAACCTAAAAAACTCTTTAAAACACTGGTAATCTAAATTGGCGATTAGAATAATGGGGTTATTTCCTTCTGTCAAAAGTACTACTTTTAGTCGATTTAGTCCATGATATAAATGGAATAAGCAAAAAAAAAAAAAAACATGGAGCCAGAAAAAAACTTTTATTTTCACAACAGTTATTTTTTATATATATATTTTTTTAATGTTCGATTGGAAATAAGGTGTGGTATTTATAACGTCACAAGTGATATGCACGCTTCTCCATTGGCGCCCTAAAAATCCTTTACGCTTTGCTGTCAACCGCGTTGCCAGGACATGTTAATTTTCGCTCTGCGCCAATGGCATCAGTGAATGGCATTTCATCATTAGTGATGTCATGTGCAGAAGCGTAAAAAAGTGAAATTGAATCTGCTCATATATTAAAATAATTGTTACAAAATATTAAACGTTGTCAAATTATTTACAAAATGATCAAATCCTAAATTTTTAAACGTGTTCTTTCAGAAAAAAAAACTTTTTAAATTTTGGAAACGACCTCATTACGAAGAAATTTGGTTTCATTTAGTGTACAGAATATTAAAGCATGTTTAGTTACACTTTCATCTATAAGAAATAAGGTTATGTGAGTCATCCTTGATCAATCAACTATTAATGCATATAACATTCCCGCCTGAATTTTATCCTAATAAGGTACACAATATAGCCATATGCACGAGTTAATTAACTCGAAAAATTGTTTGAAATATGTACACTGTAATTATCGTTGGAATAAAGATTATGTTGGACTAAAATTTCATGAAACCAGCCTGCCTGCCTTAATATTGGGAACCTAAATTTACTTTAAAACTTGTAATTATTAAACGGATTACTTTACATCAGATGAGAAATATGACATTGTTAAAATTTTGTACCTCGTGTTCTTTCGTTGCTCGCATTTCGTTCTTAACGTGAAATTATTTTATTTTACTATCAAAAAAAAAGCTAGAGAGTTAGTTATTCTCTAACACTATTGCACAAATTTATGCGTACCGCTCTCTACTTAATATTATTAATATTTTTTATTTGGTATTTATTTATTACATCCTCATATATATATATATATATATATATATATATATATATATATATATATATATATATATATATATATATATATATATATATATATATATATATATATATATATATATATATATATATATATATATATATATATATATATATATATATATATATATATATATATATATATATATATATATATCAGATTATTAGACCATACATGTTATGTATGTTGTTACCATATTGTATGATAAACAACAAGTTAAATTAAAATATTCTTATGTAGGGGAATATGAGTGAAATAGCGGGGGAAAGTGAAGTGGTGAAATATTTACTTTGCTTTTGGCGCCACCTATCAAATATAATTTTAACTATATAGTAACGCATGTAATCTATTGCATTCCAAAAACAACTACCTCAGAAAACTAAAAAATATGGTAATACAAGCAATTTTCAAAAAATGATACACATAATATTTTGCTGTAAGTCAAAAATTATTTTTGTTATTATTAAATGATAGAGATCTTGTTACTAAAATTTAAAATATTGAGACCTACTAACATTCAGAGCAGTATTTATTTGTTTAATATTAGCTTATTTGTATTTCAAATATTTTGTACAGTTTGCCAAGTGCATGCGGGGCACGGTGAAACAGTTCCGTTCATTTACTTATTCATTCTTTTATCAAATCACTTAAGTATTCATTTATTGATTACATATTTCATTTGCATTCCTTAGTTTATTAACCGATTTATTCATTCATTCACTTATTTTCTTAATCATTCACTATTTTACTAACTGATTTACTTTTTCTCGCTTATTAACTAATTTGTTTGTTTGTTTATTCGTTCAATGTTTCATTTCCTTTTCATCTATTCATTCATTCCTTTAATTTACTCATTTATTTAATCAAAGATATCTTTAATAATAGAATAAAATATATTTCATTAGAAAAATATTTAATTTTTCACTTTGCGCCGTGAAAAAAAGAAGTAAAAATGTTTTACCTGTTTTTATGCAGGTACAAATTTACTGCCAAAAATTAAAAATATTGTTCCAGTGCCAGTTTTGCTATAAACTATATTGTTCTTGCTTTATGTACCGTAATTTTCAGAATAAATTTCCTGCTTGATTATTTTGAAAAAAGTAAATTATCTTAACTATTTCACTGTGCCTCACATACCCCAACTGAAGTACTTTAAAACTTTCGGATCATTTTAAAAATTGTGAACTTAATTCTTTCAAGCTATAAACTATTCTAAATAAAAATCAAAATTAAAAACATCATGAGCCCAAAAACTTTCAAAATAATAAACAATTTTATGTACTTATGATCAAATAGATATTAAGCAGTTTAAGGTTGAAATTCACACCCCTCATAAAAAGCTTAATATTATTGTTTTAAATAGAAATTCAATTTTACTATGTATAAGTATTAATCACTAAAGTTTTTAATTATACTAATTTGATAATTTTTTTTCAAAGCTGGAACTCATTTCCTAGCTGGTGAGTTGTTTTTAATTGTGATCAGATACGAAGAAATATTTAGAACCTGGAATTGTAGAAAAGCAGGTTTTTTAATTGGAAAGCAAAAAAATACATTTTTTGTTCACTAGTAATTGCATCTTTTTCTCATATTTTTCATTCTGTTCACTTGGCTTGGGGTCTCACTCCCCCTGCCTTCTTCCATTTTTTTATTTTTCATATTTTCAAGCTTATGATTTTTAAAATTACAATATGCTGTGAAACTCGTAGTGACAAATAATGACAAAATTAGACAAAAATCACGAATGTTTTCAAAAAATTGAGCATTTAAATTAAAAGTTTCCAGTCTCATTTTTTTAAAAAATGAAGTTAAAAAAGGAACATTTTGATAAACGCCAATAAAAATATATTAAAATATATGCTTTTGTTTTAGTTTAATGAAATAATGTTTAAATATGTCGTTATTCAGAGTTAGTACGCTCGTTTATGCATGCAAGAGCGGTTATTGTTTGTAACTGGTAAGAGTAAGGCCGACCTGTTCTTGTTTTTGGTACATTATGTCTAATAAGAAGTAAGCTACCGCCCTGAAACCAGGGCTAAGGAAGAGCAACAAGCAATATACCGAAAGCCCGGTTACGACATCCAGAGACGGTAGTTTCATTCTTGTTCTGAAATCATTAGTTTAGAATAAGCAATAACCTAGTTAAAGGCAGATGTCGTATCATCGAAATTGATATTACCTCCCAACTGGTAGCTAAAATGAATTTAGCGCTCTCTGTCTGGCTGTCCCTATATCTGAATGTCCTGGTGTCTGGAAGTCCCGATGTCTGTGACGCGCATAGCGCCTATACCGTTCGGCCGATTTTCATGAAATCTGGCACATAATTAGTTTATAGCATGGGGGTGTGCACCTCGAAGCGATTTTTTTTTATTTCAATTTTGTTTTTTTCCTATTCCAATTTTAAGAAAATTTTACCAAGCAAATTATCAAAATGTGGAGGAGTAAATTACCAAATTATCATAACGTGACACCGCAACATGGGCGAGGAAATTAACATAGCAAATTGGCGAGAAATTCATCATCCATTATTAAAAAATATACAGGTGAACAAAATGACCTTTTAATTTTCTACTACGAGCAAAGCTGTGCGGATTCCCCTAACACTAAATATTTTACATTAAAATCATTTGCTGATCAAAAACAGTTTAAGTATTTGACAGCACTGCATTAGTATATCTCTATCTTTGAATGCATTTCTTGCGATCAAAGTGCCAGACTATTAGAAATGACATGATTTTATTCCTTGCATGCAAATCTGACAATCACATTGAAATTCAAAGCACTTTTCTTTATAAAGAAAAGAGAAATGCAGCTTTACATAGCATTAAAAACGATTTTTCTAAGCTGTCAAAAGTGAATTAAATTGAGCGTACACATTTATTTAAAGTTCGTAAACGTCTCTTTTCGAGCGAGACATCACAGAGCCACGTTTTATTTTCTGTCGCATCACACGGGAAATGATCAATGGTGTGTCGAAAGCTCTGAATAGCTGTTCCTGATCTGCCTTTTGAGAAACTTCTGCACGATATTTATTTTACCAAAGGTTAATATTAGAAGAAGGAAAGAAAAAAAAAGGAAGTATGAGGTTTACTGCCATAAAATGGAAGGCTAATGCTCGGCTTTTAAATGCATTCCGTTATGGTTCTGGAGTTACTAAGTTGTGTTTTCTTAATATTACAGTTGTACGCATTTCGTACTGTAATGGGGAAATTTGTTTAAATTGAAGACTCTCACATGTTTTGACCTCATAAGAGAAGTATTTTAATTACCAAAAAATTCAAACAATTTTGTTCATAAAACAGATTTCTGATTATCAGGAAGAGGTTCTTACTTCAAAAAATAATTAGGATAAATTAGATTAAATTAGTTATCTGATAAATTATCTATGGTTTACGCTATTACGTTTTAAACAACCGGTGGGGTGAAGTGAGGTTCTCATATAAAACAAAACATATTTAAGATTTAATCTTAAAAATTTCTGAAAAATACGTGTTTGGAGAAACAAGGAAAGTTACAAATGACAAAATAGGAATAAATACCAGTGATCCCTATGTTATAAGCAAGAACAACTAGCTTTAGCTTTACATTGCATTAAAAACGATTTTCGAAGCTGTCAAAAGTGAATTAAATTGAGCGTTCACATTTATTTCAAGTTCGTAAACGTCTCTTTTCATGCGAGACATCACAGAGACATGTTTTATTTTCTGTCGCATCACACAGGAAATGATCAAAGGTGTGTCGAAAGCTCTGAATAGTTGTTTCTCATCTGCCTTTTGAGAAACTTCTGCAAGATATTTATTTTACCAAGGTTAATATGAGAAGAAGGGAAAAAAAAAAGAAATATGAGGTTTTCTGCCTTAGAATGAAAGGCTATTGCTCGGCATACAAGTGCATTTCTGTATGGTTCTGGAGTTACCTAGTTGTGTTTCAATGATATCACAGTTGTGCGTATTTATTACTGCATTGGGGAAATTTGTCTAACTTGAAGACTCCCACATGTTATGACCTTATAAGAGAAATATTTAAAGAACAAAAAATTCAAACAATTTTGTTCATAAAACTTGTCCAGAGACTGCAGTTTTCCTTCAGGCGGGAATTTCGAAATGTTTTTAAACTGAAAATGGTTATATATTCTTAATCCTTGCCGCATTGCGTAAAAAATATGTCAAAATCAGTCCGGTATGAAATTTAGTTTTCTCGGTAAAAAAAATCGAATATCTACCAAACAAAAGGGCCGGAAAATTCAATTTTTTTAAAACTGAAATATGGTTATATTTTCTTAATCCTTGCCGAATTACGTACAAAGTATGTCAAAATAAGCCCGCTTAGTCATCTAGATTACCCGAAAAAAGCGAAAATGGATACAAATAATATGCCAGACAGCTCAGTTATCTCATCCCAGAGACTGCAGTTTTCCTTCAGGCGATAATTTTGAATTTTTTTTAAACTGAAATATGGTTATATATTTTTAATCCATGTCGCATTGCGTAAAAAAATATGTCAAAATCAGTCCACTAAGAAATTTTGCTTTCCCGGAAAAAAATCGAATATCTACAATGTAAAAAGGCGTTAAATTCGAATTTTTTTAAACGGAAATATGGTTACATATTCTTAATCCTCTCCGCATCACGTACAAAAATATGTCAAAATAAGTCTGCTTAGTCATCTAGATTACCCGAAAAATGCGAAAATGGATACGAATAATATGCTAGTCAGCTCAGTTATCTCATCCCAGACACTGCGGTTTTCCTTTAGACGGGAAATTTGAATTTTTTTAAAACTAAAACATGGTTATATATCTTAATCCTTACCGCATTGCGTAAAAAATTAGTCAAAGTCAGTCCGGTATGAAATTTAGTTCTCCTGGGAAAAAAATCGAATATCTGCAATTTAAAAGAGCGGGAAATTCAAAAAATTTTTTAAACTGAAATATGGTTACATATTCTTATTCCTCTCCACGTCACATACAAAAATATGTCAAAATAAGTCCGCTTAGTCATCTAGATTAACCGAAAAATGCAAAAATAGATACGAATAATATGCCAGACAGCTCAGTTATCTCATCCCAGAGACTGCAATTTTCCTTTAGACGGGAATTTCGAAATTTTTTTAAACTGAAATATGGTTACATATTCTTAATCCTTGCCGCATCACGTAAAAAAATATGTCGAAATAAGTTCGCTTAGTCATCTAGATTACCCGAAAAATGCGAAAATGGATAAGAATAATATGCAAGACAGCTCATCCCAGAGACTGCAAATTTAATTCAGACGGGAATTTTAAATTTTTTTAAACTGAAATATGGTTATATATTATTGTTTCTTGTCGCATTGCGTAAAAAATATGTCAAAATCAGTTCGCTAAGAAACTTAGTTTTCCCAGAAAAAAAAAAAACGAATATCTACAATGCAAAAAATCGGGGAAATTCGAATTTTTTTTAACTGAAATATGGTTATATATTCTTAATCCTTGCCGCATCACGTACAAAAATGTGTCAAAATAAGTTCGCTTAGTCATCTAGATTACCCGAAAAAATGCGAAAATGGATACGAATAATATGCCAGTCAGCTCAGTTATCTCATCCCAGAGACTGTAGTTCTCCTTCAGACGGGAATTTTGAAATTTTTTGTAACTGAAATATGGTTATATATTTTGAATCCATGTCGCATTGCGTAAAAAAATATGTCAAAATCAGTCCACTAAGAAATTTTGCTTTCACGGAAAAAAATCGAATATCTACAATGTAAAAAGGCGTTGAATTCGATTTTTTTTAAACGGAAATATGGTTACATATTCTTAATCCTTTCCGCATCACGTACAAAAATATGTCAAAATAAGTCCGCTTAGTCATCTAGATTACCCGAAAAATGCCATAATGGATACGAATAATATGCCAGACAGCTCAGTTATCTCATCCCAGAGACTGCAGTTTTCCTTTAGACGGGAAATTTGAAACTTTTTAAAACTAAAACATGGTTATATATCGTAATCCTTACCGCATTGCGTAAAAAATAAGTCAAAGTCAGTTCGGTATGAAATTTAGCTCTCCTGGGAAAAAAAATCGAATATCTACAATGTAAAAAGGCGTTAATTCGAATTTTTTTTAAACGGAAATATGGTTACATATTCTTAATCCTCTCCGCATCACGTACAAAAATATGTCAAAATAAGTCCGCTTAGTCATCTAGATTACCCGAAAAATGCGAAAATGGATACGAATAATTTGCCAGTCAGCTCAGTTATCTCATCCCAGACACTGCGGTTTTCCTTTAGACGGGAAATTTGAAATTTTTTAAAACTAAAACATGGTTATATATCTTAATCCTTACCGCACTGCGTAAAAAATAAGTCAAAGTCAGTCCGGGATGAAATTTAGTTCTCCTGGGAAAAAAAATCGAATATCTGCAATTTAAAAGAGCGGGAAATTCAAAAAAATTTTTAAACTGAAATATGGTTACATATTCTTATTCCTCTCCACGTCACATACAAAAATATGTCAAAATAAGTCCGCTTAGTCATCTAGATTACCCGAAAAATGCGAAAGTGGATACGAATAATATGCCAGACAGCTCAGTTATCTCATCCCAGAGACTGCAGTTTTCCTTTAGACAGGATTTTCGAAATTTTTTTAAACTGAAATATGGTTATATATTCTTAATCCTTGCCGCATCACGTAAAAAAATATGTCGAAATAAGTTCGCTTAGTCATCTAGATTACCCGAAAAAATGCGAAAATGGATACGAATAATATGCCAGTCAGCTCAGTTATCTCATCCCAGAGACTAGTTCTCCTTCAGACGGGAATTTTGAAATTTTTTGTAACTGAAATATGGTTATATATTTTGAATCCATGTCGCATTGCGTAAAAAAATATGTCAAAATCAGTCCACTAAGAAATTTTGCTTTCACGGAAAAAAATCTAATATCTACAATGTAAAAAGGCGTTGAATTCGATTTTTTTTAAACGGAAATATGGTTACATATTCTTAATCCTTTCCGCATCACGTACAAAAATATGTCAAAATAAGTCCGCTTAGTCATCTAGATTACCCGAAAAATGCCAAAATGGATACGAATAATATGCCAGACAGCTCAGTTATCTCATCCCAGAGACTGCAGTTTTCCTTTAGACGGGAATTTTGAAATTTTTTAAAACTAAAACATGGTTATATATCGTAATCCTTACCGCATTGCGTAAAAAATAAGTCAAAGTCAGTTCGGTATGAAATTTAGCTCTCCTGGGAAAAAAAATCGAATATCTACAATGTAAAAAGGCGTTAATTCGAATTTTTTTTAAACGGAAATATGGTTACATATTCTTAATCCTCTCCGCATCACGTACAAAAATATGTCAAAATAAGTCCGCTTAGTCATCTAGATTACCCGAAAAATGCGAAAATGGATACGAATAATTTGCCAGTCAGCTCAGTTATCTCATCCCAGAGACTGTAGTTCTCCTTCAGACGGGAATTTTGAAATTTTTTGTAACTGAAATATGGTTATATATTTTGAATCCATGTCGCATTGCGTAAAAAAATATGTCAAAATCAGTCCACTAAGAAATTTTGCTTTCACGGAAAAAAATCGAATATCTACAATGTAAAAAGGCGTTGAATTCGATTTTTTTTAAACGGAAATATGGTTACATATTCTTAATCCTTTCCGCATCACGTACAAAAATATGTCAAAATAAGTCCGCTTAGTCATCTAGATTACCCGAAAAATGCCAAAATGGATACGAATAATATGCCAGACAGCTCAGTTATCTCATCCCAGAGACTGCAGTTTTCCTTTAGACGGGAAATTTGAAATTTTTTAAAACTAAAACATGGTTATATATCGTAATCCTTACCGCATTGCGTAAAAAATAAGTCAAAGTCAGTTCGGTATGAAATTTAGCTCTCCTGGGAAAAAAAAATCGAATATCTACAATGTAAAAAGGCGTTAATTCGAATTTTTTTTAAACGGAAATATGGTTACATATTCTTAATCCTCTCCGCATCACGTACAAAAATATGTCAAAATAAGTCCGCTTAGTCATCTAGATTACCCGAAAAATGCGAAAATGGATACGAATAATTTGCCAGTCAGCTCAGTTATCTCATCCCAGACACTGCGGTTTTCCTTTAGACGGGAAATTTGAAATTTTTTAAAACTAAAACATGGTTATATATCTTAATCCTTACCGCACTGCGTAAAAAATAAGTCAAAGTCAGTCCGGGATGAAATTTAGTTCTCCTGGGAAAAAAAATCGAATATCTGCAATTTAAAAGAGCGGGAAATTCAAAAAAATTTTTAAACTGAAATATGGTTACATATTCTTATTCCTCTCCACGTCACATACAAAAATATGTCAAAATAAGTCCGCTTAGTCATCTAGATTACCCGAAAAATGCGAAAGTGGATACGAATAATATGCCAGACAGCTCAGTTATCTCATCCCAGAGACTGCAGTTTTCCTTTAGACAGGATTTTCGAAATTTTTTTAAACTGAAATATGGTTACATATTCTTAATCCTTGCCGCATCACGTAAAAAAATATGTCGAAATAAGTTCGCTTAGTCATCTAGATTACCCGAAAAATGCGAAAATGGATAAGAATAATATGCAAGACAGCTCATCCCAGAGACTGCAAATTTAATTCAGACGGGAATTTTGAATTTTTTTAAACTGAAATATGGTTATATATTATTGATTCCATTCGCATTGCGTAAAAAATATGTCAAAATCAGTTCGCTAAGAAATTTAGTTTTCCCAGAAAAAAAAAAAACGAATATCTACAATGCAAAAAATCGGGGAAATTCGAATTTTTTTTAACTGAAATATGGTTATATATTCTTAATCCTTGCCGCATCACGTATAAAAATATGTCAAAATAAGTTCGCTTAGTCATCTAGATTACCCAAAAAATGCGAAAATGGATACGAATAATATGCCAGACAGCTCAGTTATCTGATCCCAGAGACTGCAACTCTCCTTCAGACGGGAATTTTGAAATTTTTTGTAACTGAAATATGGTTATATATTTTTAATCCATGTCGCATTGCGTAAAAGAATATGTCAAAATCAGTCCACTAAGAAATTTTGCTTTCCCGGAAAAAATGGAATATCTACAATGTAAAAAGGCGTTGAATTCGATTTTTTTTAAACGGAAATATGGTTACATATTCTTAATCCTTTCCGCATCACGTACAAAAATATGTCAAAATAAGTCCGCTTAGTCATCTAGATTACCCGAAAAATGCGAAAATGGGTACGAATAATATGCCAGACAGCTCAGTTATCTCATCCCAGAGACTGCAGTTTTCCTTTAGACGGGAAATTCGAAATTTTTTAAAACTAAAACATGGTTATATATCGTAATCCTTACCGCATTGCGCAAAAAATAAGTCAAAGTCAGTTCGGAATGAAATTTAGCTCTCCTGGGAAAAAAAATCGAATATCTGCAATTTAAAAGAGCGGGAAATTCAAAATTTTTTTTAAACTGAAATATGGTTACATATTCTTATTCCTCTGCACGTCACGTACAAAAATATGTCAAAATATGTCCGCTTAGTCATCTAGATTACCCGAAAAATGCGAAAATGGATATGAATAATATGCCAGACAGCTCAGTTATCTCATCCCAGAGACTGCAGTTTTCCTTTAGACGGGAATTTCGAAATTTTTTTAAACTGAAATATGGTTATATATTCTTAATCCTTGCCGCATCACGTAAAAAAATATGTCGAAATAAGTTCGCTTAGTCATCTAGATTACCCGAAAAATGCGGAAATGGATAAGAATAATATGCAAGACAGCTCATCCCAGAGACAGCAAATTTAATTCAGACGGGAATTTTGAATTTTTTTAAACTGAAATATGGTTATATATTCTTGTTCCTTGTCGCATTGCGAAAAAAATATGTCAAAATCAGTTCGCTAAGAAATTTAGTTTTCCCGGGAAAAAAACCGAATATCTACAGTGCAAAAAATCGGGGAAATTCGATTTTTTTTTAAACTGAAATATCTTTATATATTCTTAATCCTTGCCGCATCACGTATAAAAATATGTCAAAATAAGTTCGCTTAGTCATCTAGATTACCCATAAAATGCGAAAATATATACGAATAATATGCCAGACAGCTCAGTTATCTCATCCAAGAGACTGCAATTTTAATTTAGACGGGAATTTGAAATTTTTTTAAACTGTAGTATGGTTATATATTCTTAATCCCTGCCACATTATATTCAAAAAAAATGTCAAAATAAGTCGCTTAGTCATTTAGATTACCCGAAAAATGCGAAAATGGAGACGAATAATATGCCGGACAGATCAGTTATCTCATCCCAGAGACTGCAGTTTTCCTTTAGGCGGGAATTTTGAAATTTTTTTAAACTGAAATATGGTTATATATTTTTAATCCTTGCCGCATTGCGTAAAAAAATATGTCAAAATCAGTCCACTCAGAAATTTAGTTTTCCCGGAAAAAAAATCGAATATCTACAGTGCAAAAAATCGAAAAGATTCGAATTTTTTTTAAACTGAAATATGGTTATATATTCTTAATCCTTGCCGCATCACGTACAAAAATATTTCAAAATAAGCTCGCTTAGTCATCTAGATTCCCCGAAAAATGCGAAAATGGATACGAATAATATGCCAGACAGCTTAGTTGTCTCATCTAGGAGACTGCAGTTTTCCTTCAGGCGGGAATTTTGAAATTTTTTTTAACTGAAATATGGTTATATATTCTTAATCCTCGCCGCGTTACGTAAAACGATATGTCAAAATCAGTCCTCTAAGAAATTTTGCTTTCCCGGAGAAAAATCGAATATCTACAATGTAAAAAGACGGGGAAATTCGATTTTTTTTAAAAACTGAAATATGGTTATATATTCTTAATCCCTGCCGCAAATGGTTATATACTCTTAATCCCTGCCGCATTACGTACAAAAGTATGTCAAAATATGTCCACTTAGTCATCTAGATTACTTGAAAAATGCGAAAATGGATACGAATAATATGCCAGACAGCTCAGTTATCTCATCCCAGAGACTGCAGTTTTCCTTTAGGCAGGAATTTTGAAATTTTTTTTAATTGCAATATGGTTATATGTTCTTAGTCCTTTCCGCATTGCGTAAAAAGTATGTCAAAATCAGTCCGGTATGGAATTTAGTTTTCCCGGAAAAAAAAGTCGAATATCTACTATGTATAAGCGAGGGAAATTCGAATTTTTTTTTTTTAAACTGAAATATGATTATATATTCTTAATCCTTGCCGCATCACGTACAAAAATATGTCAAAAGAAGTTCGCTTAGTCATCTACATTACCTCAAAAATGCGAAAATGGATACGAATAATATGCCAGATAGCTCAGTTATCTCATCCATTGCAGTTTTCCTTCAGGCGGGAATTTTGACATTTTTTTAAACTGAAATATGGTTATATATTCGTAATCCTTGCCGCGTTGCGTAAAACAATATGTCAAGATCAGTCCCTTAAGAAATTTTTCTTTCCAGGAGAAAAATCAAATTTGTGCAATGTAAAAATGCGGGAAATTCGAACTTTTTTTAAAACTGAAATATGGTTACATATTCTTAATCTTTGCCTCATCACGTACAAAAAAATATGAAAATAAGTTCGCTTTGTCGACTAGAATACCCGAAAAATGCGAAAATGGATACGAATAATCTGCCAGACAGCTCATCTCATCCCAGATACTGCAGTTTTCCTTCAGGCGGGAATTTTGAAATTTTTTTAAACTAAAATATGGTTGTATATTTTTAATCCTTGCCGCATTGTGTAAAAAAATATGTCAAAATCAGTCCACTGAGAAATTTAGTTTTCCCGGAAAAAAATCGAATACCAACAGGGCAAAAAAACGGGAAATACGAATTTTTTTTTAAACTGAAATATGGTTATATATTTCTAATCCTTGCCGCATCGCGTACGAAAACATGTCAAAATTTTATCGTCGGTATGATTGAATTGTCGGTATGAAATTTAGTTCAAGTGAAAAAAAAAATCGAATATCTACAATTTAAAAGGACGGGAACTTCGAAATTTTTTTGAAACTGAAATATGGTTTCATTTTCTTAATCCTCTCGCATCGCGTACAAAAATATGTCAACATAAGTCCGCTTTGTCATCTAGATTTCCTGAAAAATGTGAAAATGGATACGAATAATATGCCAGACAGTTCAGAGTTCTCATCCCAGAGACTGCAGTTTTCCTTCAGGCGGGAATTTTGAAATTTTTTAAACTGAAATATGGTAATATATTCTTAATCCTTGTCGCATTGTGTAAAAAATATGCTAAAATCAGTTTGCTAAGTAATTTAGTTTTCCCGGAAAAAAAATCGAATATCTACAGCGTAAAAAGTCGGGAAATTCGATTTTTTTTTTTAAACTGAAATATGGTTATATATTCTTAATCCTTGCCGCATCGCGTACAAAAATGTGTCAAAATAAGTCCGCTTAGTCATCTAGATGACCCGAAAAATGCGAAAACGGATACGAATGATATACCAAGCAGGTCAGTTATCTCATCCCAGGCGCTGTGGTTTTCCTTCGGGCGTTAATTTTGAAATTTTTTTAAACTGAAATATGGTTATATACTCTTAATCCTTGCCGAATTGCATAAAAAAATATGTCAAAATCAATCCGCTAAAAAACTTAGTTTTCCCGAAAAAAATCGAATATCTACAATGTAAAAAGGCGGGAAGTCCGACTGAAACTTCCGACATATAAAAAAGAAAAAAAAATTGAAAGCATATCGTTTAAAAAAATTACAAATGTAAAAAAAGTTCTTTGAATAACCGAAGCCTTCCTCCTGATGTAAAATAAACAACTAAAATTTTTCAACTAAAATAACACTCTTTAAAAACGAAAAACCATTCTTTGCAATTTGAAATATTTCGCCAAACAAACAAAAAATACAATAAATTACATTAACAGTAGCTGAAAAATGTAAACAAATGATCGCGCAACTTTATTAGTTATAGCCGAAGTCGCCATGCCACCACGTTACTGTGATCCAGTCGATCAGTGAGCGAAGCTAACTCCGATCGGTAAGCGGTACGTTTTGTTTGAACAAAAACTTTTAAAACTTCATATATTGCCTTTTTTTCCGCCAAAGATAAAGATATTCCACTGCACTGATTTTTTGTGTACAGAACTACTCTGTCGTAATTTATCTAGACAAAAATGAAATATGTTTCGTCTTTAAACTCCATCACTTTTTCCTGTAATAACTTAAAGCACCGATTCGGTCACATGGTTCAACTACGACCACAGAACATACGTTTTGTGGGAACCTTCTAGTACTTAACTTTAAAATATATTACGGGACCTAAAATCATTCCTTTGAAGAAATGAAGGCTTCTCTCTCTCGCTCTACGTTTTATCCATTCTCAATTGACACATCACAGTATGAAATTTCATTACAAAAAGAACGGCTGGCTTTCTTATTGTCCTTTGTCAACAGGTTAAATATTCATTTCAGTTCTCGCTCAACAATAGGTTAAAATAAATGTTAATCATTTGAAAGATATAACCATCCAATGTTTAAACTAATTCATTAACAAAAACGTTTCTGATTCGATCCATCGTGTTTCGAAACCATGCTTGCCACAACTTAATTACATACAAAAAATTTGATCAAAATCGGTCCAACCGTTTAAAAGCCTTATGATGACAAACGTACACACAGAAGATTTTTATATATTAGGATATGAGAAATGTTACGTCTATATAGCACTTGGTAATTCCCCTATATAGCGGCTCTCGCACTTGTCGTTGGTTAGAATTAGCGATTAACATGATAGTTTTTGTGCGAATGACAATTCCCATGGCAGTCATTAACTCAAAGTTTTTTTTTTCTTTTTATTGATTTAAAAAAGGATTTCAGTACTATAGTTTCTTCTAATGCTATATTTTTCGAGGTATTAGAAAAGTGGAATATTAAAAGCATGATGTACATTCATTGCTAGTTTATTCACATTTCGCAGTACTAAGTCTCAAAATTTTAGACAGACATCCTTCAAATAACTTGTTACTTCAATTAGTATGTCGAGAGCTGAGTACTACATCTCTGTAGGAAACCACAAATTTGGGAGTGAAATGAAATGTTCCACTTTTGTTGAAAATATTCGTTTCTGAAGAGACATAAAATACTTCGAACAAAATAAAATTGAATAACGGTAGTTTAAAAACACTTAAATCAAGACTTTACATTCTCCAAAAAAAAATGAAAAAACATTCGTTTTTTAAGTGTTCCTTAAAGAAGTAAGAAAAAACCTGAATTGTGAAGTTAGCACTAGTTTTAAGTAATTACAATACTACCCACGATGTGATAAAGAAGTTCATAGTTTAAAAATATAAATTGAACGTTTTATTTTTGAAATTTTAACCTTACTCTGCTGTTTTCTGAACTTTCAGTTTTTTGCTGTTTTATCTTACTGTAACTTTCTTAAGTGAATCTAAAGCTCCTAGTTTATTATTTTCATTATGTTTACAGTTTGCTTTCTGTTTAACGACGCTCTATTTAACGACTTTCTCTATTTAAAGACGGCTTTTCACGGTCCCAGATGGTTCACTATAGTTTGAAAAACAATCTATTTAAGGACGCTTTCTACTTAAGGACGATTTTTTGTAGTCCCTTGAAAGTCGTTAAACAGAGAGCCAAGTACTACATTACTTTTCTAACTGGGGCATTATTTCTAGACATTTTTGAGTCTTCGATAAAAAATAATAACTAAAATGACTGATTTTGGATATTTTTGAAATTAACTACACTAGTCTGCGGTTAAATTGCCGTCTCCAAAGTTTGAATACTAAAGGGTATTTTCAGCCGACTGAAATCAAATTCAGAGCCAGAAATTCTATCAAGAATATTTTTTTTTTCAATTTAATTTTATTTTACTTCTAGCGCAATTTCTCATTATCCAAGAGTAATTATAAAAGGTAAATACTTTTCCAGGTATAATTTTATGATGTCACGATTTGAAAGCAAAATGCATTTAGTATGCTTTCGGTGTATCCATATAAATACCGATAGCAACAGACATTTCTTATCTAATACTTTCGAATAGCAAACGAAACAAATTAAAGCAAAAACACTCTAATGGCGTGTATTAACATCCATTATCACGTGAACACGGGGCACTTGTGGACAGGATACGTTTTGCTAAGATAATTTCAAGCAATTATACATTTTATAATTCTGTAGCGAAAACTTCTTCGTTTGAGCAGATGTTGTATGTAATTTTATCACTGTCCTTTACTAGTGAAAACATGTTTTAAACTAACTGTTAAGTTAAACTTAATTATTGAAAACAATTGAATGAACATTCAAGTAAATTCATGACAATGTTTAATATTTTTTATTACATTAAGATTTCTGTTTTTTTTTTTTTTTTTTTTTTTTTTTTTTTTGTAACTTTGTTCCAAGGTGATGGGACAGTTGTGAACAGAACATCTAGGGGCACATGTGAACATTTTTCATACCCTCTCCGTAAATTTATATTAGTGTAGGCTATTATATAAGAATTAAAAAAGTGTAAATATTCATAATTATTATTTTTCTACAATCAGATTATAAATTTGTTGCTTAATATTATTATTATTATTACGTAATATCTTATACAATTAAAAACGGAGCGTATGTACCTATGTTTCTGCGTATGTATGTATGTATGTCCAAATTACTTCTCCCAAACAACAGTGAACAGACCATCGAAACAGGTAGATTGCCCTTGACTCCTCCTTCGTCATGTGGTATCCGATGATTCTATTTCGCTGTTTTCGGCATAAAGTATGTTCGGATCTTAGCATTTTGTTGTAAAAGCAGCAGTTTTTAAAATGTAAGAATAATTAAAATGACAACAGATAAGTGAAGCAAGTAATGTAAAGGACACTGAGACTTTTTTGCACATTAAAAAGCACGCCCAAGTTTAGGCTGTCTGGTTATCTCATTTAGAATTACGTGGATTGCTATCGATCACCCCCGCGTAAAATGGAACTCTGAGTTCGAGGAGGCGGGGCGAAATGCCTTCTCGTGAAAAACGGACAATACCGATAGATTCATAGTATTCCCGTCTTTATGTTTGGCTTTTTAACACAATCCTCCGATAATAATTAGCGGAGATACTAATTAAACACTACTAATTATGACACTTAGATTTCGACATAAAATCACTATTTTTCAAAGGCTAACCTCCATTCAAATTACTATTCAGTGCTTCCTCTCAACTTTCCGCTACAGTCTTATATAACTAAAAACTGAGCGTATTTATCTATGTATGTACCAATTGTACCAATACCTATGTATGTACCTATGTATGTACCTTTGTATCTATGTCCAAGTTTCTTTTCCCGAGCGACAGTGAACTAACCATCGAACCAGGTATCGATGGAATCGTAATCTTCTCGTCTTTATGTTTGGCTATTTAACATAATCTTCCGATAATAATTAGCGGAGATATCAATTAAAAACTATTAATTATGACACTTAGATTTCGACATAAAACCCCAATTTTTCGAAGGCTTTCCTCCATTCAAATTATTATTCAGTGCTTCCTCTCAACTTTCCGCTACAGTCTTATATAACTAAAAACTGAGCGTATTTATCTATGTACCAATACCTATGTATGTACCTATGTATGTATTTTTGTATCTATGTCCAAGTTTCTTTTCCCAAACGATAGTGAACTAACCATCGAACCAGGTATCGATGGAATCGTAATCTTCCCGTCTTTATGTTTAGCTATTTAACATAATCCTCCGATAATAATTAGCGGAGATATCAATTAAAAACTATTAATTATGACACTTAGATTTCGACATAAAACTCCTGTTTTTCGAAGGCTTTCCTCCATTTAAATTATTATTCAGTGCTTCATCTCAACTTTCCGCAACAATGCTTTTATTAAAATTTGTAGCGTGAAAAAAATCATTGAGACAAAAGATCTCTTGCCATGTTTTGTCTCGAAAATGAGCAAACAAAATTCTTAGATTTAATTTAAAAGCTTCTCCTGTAACCGGGGGATTTAAAAATGTTTACTCTTTCCGAAAACTGCAACAAAATTTTACTGTTTTTTTTTTTTTTTTGTTCAAGTCTGATTGTTGAACACGCGTCACTTGAAATAACTTTTAGTTTCAAGGTGGATCGTGCAAAACTGAACGACGCAGCTAGTTTATTTATCAATTTCTATTATTTAATTTTTCTTAATTCTTTTGTTACTAAATAGTTGGTCTGTAATTAAGTGTTAGATAATATTTACGCGAAATAAAAAGGCGAAAAATGTTTTCACTTAATTTAAAACTGAAATTTAAAAATATTTCCAATTACAATATCATACTCTCTATGATGCTCAAAAGCAATATTTAACTAGAATAACATTAACTTTACATAATAAAAACATTTTTGTTCTGTGTAGTCGTTTGAAATTTATTCGTGGTTATCTAGTGATTAGAACAGGTTACGAGACTTTCAAATTTGACAGTAATCAGTTATATATATTTGGGAAAAGATGTTTCCCCAATGGTACAATTGCTGTGCAGTTTAAACAGACGCAGTATGGATTACAAACCCTCCACTGTAATTTTTATATATTATACTGGTGTATGTGTATTTTTCTTATTAAAGAGTTTTTTTTTTTTTTTTTTTTTTTTTTTTTAAGATACCCATCATATTTTTATTGTGTTGATGCGTTCGTTTCCCAGGCCTGTCCACATTTGCCTCTCTGGGAATAACTGAAGGCATTTTTTTTCAAAATATCATAAAGTTTAGAAATATTTTTTTTAACTTTAAAAATACCATGATACAGAAAAAAATTAATCATGGAGACATTTTTGCGCTGAGAAATTGATCACATTTTTTGAAAAATAAAGAATTGATAAAAATTGTTCATATGTGTGTAACCCTCCCCCCTTCTTCTTATGCTGATTTCAGTTTGTTATGTGTATTAAATACTGTTATTTTTTCATAGAAATAAAATAGTATTATTGAAACTTACGCGACGAAATTCAAGTAAATAAACAATTGTAAAGTGATTTCACAAGGGCACTTAACGGGATAGAGACAAATGGATTTACAAAATTCTGGTTCATTTCATTGTCGTTGTAAAAAATCACTTTTTTTCCTTTTGACAGCAAGCATAAATTTGAAATTCGTAGGCAACTGTTTTCAGCCTTCTATTTCGTACTTATCAGGTTAATTAAAAGCGCATGCTTTAAGAGCATCATTTAAATTTTAATGTAACATATGCTAAGAAATATATCATATAGAAAGAGGGAGTACCTTAAAAGTTAAGTTCATCCTAAAGTAATTTATATGTAGCAAGAAGTTGAACAAAGTTTAATTTAAAAATTCCTCGACCCAAAGCGGAGGACTTAATCTCCAAAACATGTTCAAAACTTTTAAAAGGAACTTCAAACACCTCAACTTCACTATCATGAGGAAACTTTTGAAAGACAGGAATTAAACGAAAAAAATATTTAAAACTAAATGAAGTTTCCTCCAGAAAGATATTTTTATGAAAGAAACCGTCGTGAGAAGAGAAAAAATTTAACGCCATAAACATAATTCAGTTAGTCGTAAAGTGTTTCAGGATTTTTTATCTCTGAGCGAAAATATTTGAAACAAATTCTCTTTTATTTCGTCTTCGAATTTCAAATTCGTTTGAGATTAAAATGAATGTGCACCACCATTTTCGTTAACAACAATCGCTAAAGGATATAGCTGTTGTTATTAATACGACTCATCGACTATTTTTTTAAAGTATGATTGTTGAAATAATGAAGTTCAACTTTCTGGAGCACTTTTAAAGCTAATCTCTATTTCTCTCTCTCTATCTCTTTCTTTTTCTCTCTCCCTCTATCTCTTTTCTTTTTGTTTAACTTTTCCTTTTAGATTTATTTCCTTTTACATAAGTTTTAGGGAAAACATATAAATCATTTTTGTCTCAAAATGACTAGCTTTATCAAAAAAGAAATTTGTATCGTTATTTATCTATTTAGTACATTTTTTATTCCTGCAGTACAAGCAGGATAAAAATAAGAACAGGACTGAAATGTTGAAAATACATTGAAAACTTTATTACAAAATTTTAACTAAAAGGTAGTAAAGAGCTTTGTAAAGAAATATGTAGCAATTTAAAATTCTTGTAAAAAATGTCAACGCTTCAAGTTACTTAAGAATTTTTTGTTACTAATCTACCCAGTCTTTTTATTTAAGTTTTTTTAAATAAAAAGCGAAGAATTTTTCAAAAGAAAGGTAGATAGTTATCATAACATTACAGACTTTGGAAACTGAAAACAAATATAAAAGTAATAAGTTAGACATCGCCTGAAACCAACGACAAGATTTAAAAAAAAATGGAAATAGAATGCATCAAAAGAAAAGCTATTAAAATCTGTATGTTTTAATTTTTAATATTTTAAAAGGAGACTTGGTCTTTTCCTTTCTAAATACTTTCAAGACTATTTTTTATTCAATTTTTCCTTTCGATTTGGTTCTGATTCGTGTCTTAAAGAGAGAGAGAATGTATCAAAAATGAAACAAGAATTAAATTGTGAATTCCACTAAAATATCGATTAAAACAAAATTAATGCCATAGTTATCTTGTATATATTTCTACAGCATAAAGTTGTATTTAGTATTGCAATGTTTTATTTCAAACATCTTAAAAATAATAGAAAGAATCTACTTTGAAAAATTGTACTGCTTAAGAAGCATAATTTACTTCAACATTTCTTACGAAAATAAATGACTTGTTTTGGAAAACTAATTTCATGTAACCTCAAGAGATTTCTTCAATCAGCTTCACGTTTCTTTTACTCTCTTAATAGACCGGCTCGGAAAAACGGACTGAAAAGAGGAAACTTTCTCATTATTTACAATGTTTTTAGGGTAAAAAAAAACTGTATTAATTTATAATATCTTCATAAGATGTGTTATTTAAACATTTAAACTCAATTTTGTTGGAATTGATGATGACTCTAGCGAAACTGACGCTTAAAAAATTAGCAAAATCGTTTTCATTTACAGTACTATTTTGCTTTGGAATAGTTCATAAAAACATTAAATTTTTGAAACGTGAGTACGTAGCTACTTTTATGTGTATATGAAACCCAAACATTTGATGAACTATAAAAGATAACTATAAATTAGAGATAAGTATGTAAATGTTTAGGATTTTACTTTTAAAAAACATATTTTTTAAAACGTTCTCATCACATTGCAGTTGAAAAAGCCTTGTTTTTGAGACTATTTACATAGTAGTGCGCTAAAAAAGACATTTTTTTTTCAACCTATTCTGTTCCAAAATAGCATATCGAAGAATATTCTTAATGTCTAAATGGTTCTCTAAATAGATTTTACCTAAAACAAATACAAAAATTGCACTTTCTCAAATATTTTATTCCTTAATTTTCCTTTATTACGGCCATTGTCATAGATGAAAAAAAGAGCCGAGAAATGCAATCTTATAATGCTGAAACCAAAACTAAAAATCATGAGAAAAGATTTTTTTCCCTTTTCGACGTTTGGTGCTAGAAAAATTGGGATTGGCGAGTTTTGAAACAGCGCCATACAGTTTCGGAATTCAACATCTCGTAAAACGCTTTTTAAATGTTCAAAGCGGTTTTTTTTTTTTTTTTTTTTTGAGCAATCACGATTGCTTATTGTTCTCACTTGACCGTTTTTTTCGTCCGTGCCTTTTTCAGCTTGGACCAGGGCTGCAGCACCACCGTCCACCGGCGGCGGCGCGGCTGGTCCTGAGCACTGTCCCCCGAAATCCACTTTTGCTGGGCGGTGGCGTCCATGTCCCACACACACGAACGCCTACACACACACACACACACACGAACGCCTACACACACACACACACGAACGCCTATACATTCACACGAACACCTACACGCACACGCACGTACACAACACTCACTCACACACATGCATACATACACTTACGCACCCACGCACCCACACACATGCGCCTACACAAACACACACGCTCGTGATTGCAAAAAACATAATTTGAATTCAAGATGCCAAAAATTCAAATTATTTTTTTTTTTTTTTTTTTTGGTCGTACCTTACTTTACCCGGCGATTATAAACTTTTAACGAGCATTGGCTGTGCAAGCTTTTCACAAATACTATTAGCCATCTTCAGCAGAACAAATTCACTTTTTATACCATTTACTTTTTTACGCCAAGATTGACACTTTCGGTGGCTTCTTAAATGAAGTTGGCGGCAGAATAAAAATCAACGTAACCAATATTTTTATCAATGTACTTAAGTCTATCTAATATCTCTATCTGTATCAATGCATCTCTATAAATACTAATCTATGTACATAAACTTCTGTATATGTCTCTGTTTATCTACTTAGCAACTTATCTCTATCACTGAATTTCAAGAATATTCCTAACTTTATATTTATTTATATTTCTACACCATGCTGCATTATTTATATTTTTGACTGATAACTTTAATACACAAGAGTCTTAAACTGGTTTAACATCGATGCACCGCAATATATAGCATAGCTTACTACAATGTGCATTAATTTTTAATCTTGAATTGAATTTTCGGAGAAGTTTTCATTGTTAGAGAGTTATAACAATTACAATTCTACTAACATTGAGTCTTTATTTGCAAGAGTGCACTAAAGTATAACAGAACAATTATTTTGGTATCTACGGGGCCGAAATAATTAATGTGTGCGGAAAGCACGACTCGTAGCACACAAATCTTATTTCATATGCATAGATTATAGTAATATTAATTATTGCGAAACGTATAAGTTGTACTGAATTGTAAGGATTTGTTGCACCATCCACGCGTAGCAAGCATCTCAGCCCCTGGTAACAGATATTTGATGAAGAAAATAATTTATATATTTATTTAAATTTTAGAGTTAGTTTTACTATCTCAAAACAAACGAAGCACAATATTTTAATTACTGAACCTTATATTTTACTTTCAAAATGGAAATGGCTGGATTGAAATAACTTACATTTTAATTAATATGTCTTGTCTTTGATATTTCACAGATGGAGTAAGATGTTTTGAAATAGCATATAAACAATTTCACGACGTAAGATGACTTTTAAATAACAAAAAACAGCGTAATGAAAGATATTGAATTCAAAGTATTTTAATTGAAAGGATAAACAATTTTTAGCTCGGAAAAAGAACTTTAGACTTGCGCTCAAATTGCTAAATTATCACCAAGTGTTTACATATTCTTGTAGAAGCACTTGTTACTTCCCATGAACGTCGTAGATAAGCTTTAGATTTAGTTGAATAAAAGATCCGCCAATAAAAACACCAGGAGAGCAACGTAGAGAAATTGGAGTACCCTCCCCCCCCTCACCGGAGGTAAATTATGGCTACGCTAGTAAAATGCATTAATATTTTTTTTTATCAAAAATTTTGCTTTTGTGTCAGTAGAAGTAATAATAAGGGCTGATAGAAAAGATTGAAGAATGCTAAAAATGATTATTTGATAAAACTTACAAAAGTTATAGTCACTAAATCTTTAATTTCAATGTTAGTAGAAATCTTCTAGTTTAACTCCAACAACTTCGTAAGAATATGTGGTTTTGCATATAGTAGTTGTTTAGATTCGACAGAGAATTTGCAGAACACAATGCTTTTAGCAGAATATTTTTTTCTCTCCACAAATACACAGTAACTCAGATATTGGAATTGCAAAATTTTATAAAACAAGAAACGGATTCCGCTGTTACCATGGCAACGATAGACGCTCTTACTCGCCATAGACAATGAATCAAAATTTTTCGCCGACGGTAATAAATTACATTTGGTGCTGTGCCGCGCAACTATGAATAAAATTTTCTCGTGTATCAGAAATTGAACACTAGTAACTCTATTTTGTAGTTCAATTAATTTAATCGATATTTTCCTTTACTTCACAGCACCTATGGTTTTAAAATGTTTTGTTGTGAAATTGGATGCTAAAATTTACTCATAAATAGCTTGAGAAAAACTGAATGCGTAATAAAGTTACAATTCAATAGTTAAAAGATACCTTTGTAACACTTTGTAACACATAGAAAATTTTTCTAAACGTAAGTTTCAGGAACTATTAAAAATATATATAGAAATATATAAAAAATAATCATCAAAATCGGTCCACTAGGTGAGACGCTGTGAGTGGACAAACAAAAAAAAATGATTCTTTTTTATATATTTTGTGTCGGGGAGGGGGGAATATGCTTGTTTCAAACAGATCAGCTTTACAGTTTATTTTTAACCGACTTCAAAAAGGAGGCGGTTATCAGTTCATACCGTATGTATGTTTTTTTTTTTTGTCCACTCACAGCGTCTCACCTAGTGGACCGATTTTGATGATTCTTTTTTTAATGGATAGGGGATGGCTCAACTTAGGTCCCATTACTTTGTTTGGCCATATTTGTTCTTTAGAAAAAAGTTATAGTCAAAAAACAGTAAATTTCATGCAATTTCTCTATTAAATGATTAAATATAAAAACCCATTGTTGGCAAAGTTTGGTGCCATAGAACAGTAACATTAATAGTAATTGTAGTGATAATTTTGAATGAAGGCTTCTCTGAAGCAAGCATCAAGTTTCCTCACTGTCATTGCTCTATAGTGGGGGTAAACCTAACCTGGAAGCGAGGTAACGCAGTGATTAGGATCTGCTTAGCCTTCACAATGCTACTAGGTTAGTTTCGCCTCAACTATATATATAGTAGTACTTTTATCGTTATCATCTATGCCAATAACAGATGATGTGAGCTAAGTAAGGAGATACAGGATTGCATAAAAAGCAACATGTACGCTGTGAAATGTAAATTAGTTACTGAAAACGTAATATTTAAACGGTTATAATTAAATTAACACACAAATGAATTCCAGGGACAACGATAAATTTTTAGTGTCAATCGCTTAAAGTTTTAGGCGAATTGTTTTTTTTTTTTTTTTTTTTTTAGTATGGAGCATTTTTATGAAAAAATAAGGTGACGTTTCGTTATAGTAACTTCTTAATATTTCTGAAATACATTTACATTAAAAAGAATGAAATAAAAAAATTTTGAAAAAAAAAATAGAACCGACTTCAAAATTGCTCTAAAAAGTGAAAAATAATTTTATCCTTTAAACACCAACGATAATACTTTTAAACATAATTTTTGAAGTTGGCGCAAAAACGATAGATAAAATCATTCACAGCCATAACTTAACTACAATTATAAATTTAACCAGGCCCAGTTTCTTCAGTACCACATACATTATGCATTGATAACAGCATATTTGAGTAACGATATAAATATTTCGTTCCTAACTTTGGATGATTTTCTGAAGAAAATATAAACGAAGCATGGTTACACTGGATTTTGCGCCAACTTCAAAAATTACGTCTAAAAGTATTATCGTTGGTGTTTAAAGGATAAAATTATTTTTCACTTTTTAGAGCAATTTTGAAGTCGGTTCTATTTTTTTTTTTTTTTTTTTTTTCAAAAAAAATTTTTTTTCATTTAAACATGAGTGAAAATAACAACAAATATAATTCCTCAGGGTGTTAAGAGTTTAAAATATTGCTAGATATTTGTAAAAAATAACTACTTCTAATACCATCGCTAAAGCATTTACTTATGCTTACTTAGTTTCATTTTCTCAGTATTTCAGTTACATATTTTTAGAATACATTAAATTATGGTTCGATATCTAAGAGTCTTAAGGCATAAATATTCTAATGATTAATAAACTACAAACAAAAAGAAACATTTTAAATCAAACCAAGTTTCAGCAAGAGTGATATTTTATGTTTATGCTTTTGAAATCTACTCACTTTATTTCAAATGAAGTCAAAGTTTTTTGTAAAATAATACAAGGCCTGATGAAAAAAAGAAGGATTATGTCTTTTACGAAAAAAACTGGACGTAAAATGCTTTGAACTCCAAGTTTTTAGACATTGGGCTACAATACTAATACAGATAATACACCAACATTCATCATTAGTTCTACTTAAGCTAATTAATATGTCATTTTATTATTGATCATTGCGAGAGAAAAGTCCCATCATTAAAAATTACCCTTCACTAAATTCACTGAATTAATATATATGTTCTTAAGTCAGCATATTTGCATTAATCATCCAATTGTTTTTGCCATACAGAAACGGCCAAGATTGAAAAGCTTTTCTGGTCGCTAGTGGCTAATATAAGCCAATTTATTAGTTTGGGGAGATAACATTTCCGGGGTTATTGGCCGTGGTCTAATTGGAGTAGAAATTCCAGAAGTTTCGGCTTGCTTTGCTGCAGCCATCATCGAGTTTGGTGGTTCGAGTTTGGTGAGACTGAGTTTGGGGTGACTGACATCAGTCTCACCAAACTCAAACCACTGATGATGGCTGCAGCAAAGCAAGCCGGAACGTCTGAAATTTCTACTCCAATTAGACCACTGCCAATAAGCCCGGAAATGTTATCTCCCCATTTTGACGCCGGCCGTGAAAGCCTTAAACAGTATTTAATTTATTAGTTGCCGCTTCTTTTTCTGAATTCGCTACACTTCTTGTAAGCAAAAAAACTGAGTAAATTAGCTATTGAATTGCTACTATAATATGAAAATTATAAGTTTAAATAAAAGTTAATATAACTTATTATTGACCTTAACGCTTATTTATAATCAAGAATTAATTATGGCAACAGGAATTAATTCCTTTTTGAGGGAAATGCTTTCTGATTACCTTTTGTTTTACCACAGATTGTATGTAATTTGGCGATCTGCCAAGTAAAGACGATTTCATCTGAATGAATCTAGCAGAGAAGAAGGGAAAATAACGATGGGATTTTGATGCACGCGTTTTATAATATCACTAGTGCCTTATTCATTAATTGCATTCTCAAGAATAAAATAAGGGGAAACAAAAATAGTTACCATGGAAACAACAAAAAGAAAATAAAATATTTTCATTTCATTCAGGAACGTAAAAGCAAAATGTGGCAGAATTACAGTAACTGGGTCGCGTTGGCGTATTTTTTTAAAAGCTGCCAAATTTGGCACCTACGACTCAAGTAAACAAAGTACTACAATTGTAAACAAAGGAAATCCTCCAATGAGAGTTGACCCAAAGAAAAGGGCGGATGTTCGGATTGCTTAAACTATCGGCTTGGTAACTACAACTGTTTTTCTTTCTCTAATTGCAACCGTAAAGAAAAAAAATGCATTAAAATTTTCTTTTCCTTTTTAAAATATTGCAAAATATGAAAAGAAACAAATGATTTAGCCTATTCATTTTATAGAACTATATTATTTTTCTTATTTTGAAATTAAGTTTGCAGAAAATATACAAATGAGAGGTAACGTTTTTCAAGATGTTTGCGTAAACGTGGGAACATTAAGGCTCAGATCTACAGAGATGAATTTTTGAGATATGAAAAGAAACGTGTTTAGGATTCGATACTAACAATAGTGAAATAATGGAATTTGACTTTTTTTTTTTCTCCAGTGGAAAGCAAATTAGCAAGCTTGTAAAAGAAAGCTAAAGTACAACGCATGACAAAAATGCGAAAAAGATTTTAAAATAAAAATTTACCGATAATGATCTTTACGTTCCCATTGCAGTAATATTAAACTCATTTTTTCCTTTAATTTGATACATTTTTTAAATAAAAAAAATATTTAGAATCGGAAGTGTAGCAAAAGAAATAAAGTATCATGATGTATTTGAACGAAAAGGTTCATGACGTGTATGGTGTTAACAGTTTTTATAAACATGTTTAATTTCCAATGGAACATTGAAATGAAACATAAATTTCTACCAAAATTTAACAACAGTAAAATTTGGATAGAACACGATATTAGTCTGAAATAATCCGAGAAAAATTCATTGAAAATACCTATTATTTAATTAAGACTTAAAACGATCTACTAAATAAGTTAAATCACATCAAAAGATCCATTCAGAGAATGTTATCATAACTAAAATTGAAATTATAGCTTACTGAATTAGTTATTACGATAATAAATACATTTTAAGTTTAAGATAGAACAATAAAACATGAAGGAAATAACTCTGCGAATACATTCCAAAAAAGTATTTAAAAGGTATGAATAACTAATTTTCATTCTAAAACTTAAAAAAGTTAAAAATGACAATTATTTCGTGATGTAAAGTTTCATAAAACGTTTCGAAGATCTAAAAATTGAAAGAGCACAGTACGTTGCCACTTTTCAGAAGAAAAAAACCTTTGAGAAAATTAAAAATATTATTCTATGGAATTTAAAAAAAAAAGATTTTTTGTGCCAATAAATTACAATTTTGTAAAAATGAATTCTGAAATGGTTGATTGGCAAATCAGCTTTGGTGTAGGGTTACCAAAATTGCTCCGTCGCCAAGGTAAGGTAGCGGGTTGCCTGAATGAAATATTTATCGCCGCTACCCGGTTACCGTAATTCTACCCAAAATGTTAAGCTCAAAACTTTGTTTTGAATAAATAAATCAATTAGTTTTTGCCGCAAGAATATAGATCGAATATACTTTAGATTTAAAAAATTCTGCTGTAAGCAAATTTTCATTTGTACAAAACTAAGGCTAAAAGAGCCCATCTGAAACAAACCAACTAACATCCCTATAAACTAATAGATGCGTCCATTTCCGCTTATAAACCGGATATTAGCCTTTCCATGTTATCGATGGTCAGACAGTAAAACAACATAGCACGGGTGAGGTTGGGGAGAGTTGCTATGAAATGCGAATGATACTAATGTTTTTAGTCGGCCCTTTTTTTTTAGTTAGTCACCAGTGGCTAATGTCCATCTTGATTTTTATACCACACTGTCGACATTCTCCTCCTGAAGAAATGCATCATTATTGTAATCTTTACCACATTGTCAATTTTTTATTCCTATAGAAATGCATCGTTATTTTCTTACCTCAACAAAACATTTCATTAAATGCTCTTGTCATCCTAACAACTCTTTTTGAACATGCCTCTTTAATATGGAATATAGTAACAACCGTATCAACGTTAGGCTTGAAATTGGTAATTGTAAACCTTCCAGAACACGTTATTAATGCCATTACCGAATAAATAACAAGAGCATTACTTTATCCTATCAGTTCAAATCTCTACACTACGAGATTCAAAGGAACATGTCCAAGGTGCTATTGGTTGAAATATTTTTATCTATATTTGTTGAAAAGTTTGAATGGGTATAAACGTTTATTTAAATTAAAAGTTAAATAGGTTGCCATTCTTCAAGCATTGTATTAAAATCTTTTTGGTTTCATGGTCCATCAAACAGAAATGCTTATTTCAAAGAGTAGTGTCTGCACCAAAACTTGTTTAAATACGCCTAATGTTGCTTCTTAACTTCGTAAGGTTTAATAATTATTCTGAATCAATAACATTTCCTTTGAGAATCTATCTTCATATCTTTCTAATGACTTTTTCACAAAGCAATCGTTGAAATGACTAAATCATCAATTTTATTCGAGCGGCATTGTTCACAATCACTGAACGTAAAACTCGCTGCCAGAATAATTAAAGTATTCATTAATAGTATCTGTTAATAGTACTTGAACGGAATAGAAAAAAACCCTTAAAATGATTAGATAAGCCATAATTATAGCATAACAGAATTACAGCTCTTTGAAAATGTCTTTCAAGGGAACAGAGTGATTAACAGTGCAGTAAATTCATGGTACTCAAGAAAGTCTATTTTGTTAATTATTTTCTACCTCTTTAGAATACTTTATTCACTCGAAATAAATTCGTTATAAGCAGATAGTTAATAGTTTAATAGCAGTACATATAACTATATTTTGCTCCTAAATAAATTTATTGAAGAAGGAAGCTTTTATGTGTGTTTGTTTGTTTGTTTCTGTGAACATTGTCAAGATAAAACTATTGCAACCCTTACTTACAAGTAGCCCTAATATTGGTCGTCGCCTGAGGGCAACGGTAAGGTTTCTAATCCCAGAAATAATACTAAGATATCTTACTGTTGCTCTGAGGTGACGTTATACACTTTAAAGAATGATTTTTAAAATGTAACCTAGATTTTTCTTTCTTTCATGTAATGTTTTTGTATTGTTTTACTCATGACATAGTTTTTAATAGTTACAAAGATGCAATAAATGCACCATCATGTGGTAGACATTTTTTTTTTATATTCCAGGTAGTTTCTTTAAAACATTTGAATAACTTGGCAAACAATGAAGAATTTGCAAAATTAGTCGTTTCTAAAAGTTGTAACCAAGATTCTTGATTTGAAACTATTTTTAGTTTCTTTATATTTTGATAATTTATCTTTTTTTTTCGACCTTGATTTCTGACGCTCTTCAATGATGGGGATGGGAAGTTTCTGGGTAGGTTGCACCGGAAACGCTCTCCTCGAAGTTTTTCGAAGCTGAAATCCCAATTACGCTGTTGTGGGCCATCTTTTATGACGTTAAACAAAGGGCGTTTCTCTGAGAATTCCTAAAAAAGCGAAGTTTTAAAAGCGCACTTGAGGCTAGCTGTGGTGACTTAAAAAGAAAGATATAAGCTTTTGGATCCCTTCCTTCCCCCCTACCCCTTTTGCTAAGCCCCAATCTTTATATATCTATTTATTTCAACTACTGATAATAATAATAAAAAAGAATCACAATCCTACAGTTTTCTCTTTCAAAATCATTTAGACATAGATTTTCCATAGTAAAATTTTCAGTTTCCAGCCAGGTATTTTTATTTGCTTGAAATGCAAAGTCATCTGCGGCCGCGGGTTAAAAAACACTTTTTTTGAACTGACCTGATGCTTTGAGGACCTTAAATAACCTTAATGACCTTAGGCCTTTTCTCTACTCTGCATTTTATTTAATTTCATTATCTTCTTCACTTCTTGAGAAAGTTTTGTTTCACATTCAAACACTTTGAGCACTGGTGTGACTATTTATTTCAATATTTTCAATCTCTCTCGCTGTATTTTAATTTTTCTAGTAGATAAACCATATTTTGTGGACCTGTGTATTTTTCTCCACTTGAACTCTGATTTTCAAGATGATATCTTTTATTTATAAAAAAAAAAAAAAAAATAGGAAAGGTAAATGGTAGAAAGGGTAGGTTTGTCGGCGATCCCTGAGACCCATGTGTTTATTTTTTTTTTAATCTAATCACTTTGAAATTTAACTGTCTTAACTGAGGGTCTCTAAGGGTCTTAAACTGTGGATTTAAACTCTTTGAGGGTTACTGAGGGAAGCTGAATGCTTCATTTTTCGTAAAAAGTGTTAGAAACGCACATTTCGGAGGTCTTTACTTGAATAGCTCTAAATTGTGTTTAAAGATTGCATTTTATGTTAAAATTTTATTGAAAAATGTCACTTTTATTGCAATTGTTATGAAATACAATTGTTAATTGTCATTCATAAGTAAAGTAATTGTGAATTGTCACTCGGAACTGAAACTGACAATTGGGCAAAAGTATTTTAACTTTTTAATACTGCCAGCGTTTTCTGTTTTTTATTGCATTACTAAAATGAAATTGGCGGCCCCATTTCTGAAAAACTCAGGTGGTGTAGCATCCCCCCGGCCCCCTTGGCGCCGGCCTTGCCCCCTCCACCCGCGGCGCGAGTTTGAGCCTAAGCCTATGCGTTAAGAGGGATTGAAGCTAGAGAATTTACGTAGCGGTATTTACATTTTGTTGTTTGTAGACGTCACCCCCGAGGGCCCCCTGTATCTGTCATTGCGATGACTAACCAGACTTGCTGCAGATAGGGCAACTGAGCAGCCCAAACATGACCAGGCCACCGGGCAAATATCCGGTTGCCCGCCGGCTGTATCCGCCACTGTGCAAAAGGAGAAATCCCAATTGCGCAACTATGGAAACCCCAACTGCGCAACCACTTGAACTCCCACAAGGCTAACTGAGAATCAGCACTGGCAGTCAGAGCAAGATTGTCACTGGAAGAGTGAATGTGGAAATATGTGTATTAAACAGTAATCAACTAAAACCGAGTTATGTAGTGAATATACCACCTCTGACATAACCACCACCATCACATAATGGTGACCTTTCGGACTAAACACCCAATTCAACAGAACTAAACTTGTGCTACATTTTCACCCCAAAAACTCAAAAAAAAAATGGATTAAATTGTGTGATGAAGCTCAGCACAGCATCTTCAAAGTGTTAAAACAGAGGAGAAATGCCATAGCAACAGTGGGGAACTTTTGCTTTCAAGATCGCAGATAAGTGCAATTTCTGTAAATCATTTCTCTGTGCTTTGCATTTGATTCGCGTGGAAAAGTAGGTCACTTAGGTACCCCTTTATTTTCCTCAACTTCAGTTTAAGCTCTCTCGGTGTTTTTCTTATGATACAGTCGAAGAAAATGTTTCATATGCATGTAATTACTGTTCGTTTTCATTAAGTGTTATCTTTAAAAATATAGTAGGCTTGATAAATTTTTAACATTGCATTTTTCAGTTGTATATATATCGTGCCAAATTCCCATTAACAGTATAAATTACGCACTTATGTTAACAGTACTATATTTATATGCATTAATATGATTCATTCAATGTCTGAACCAAAAGAATCTGAACCTTGCACCATGTCTGAAATAATTACTGTACAAATACCCCAGTACCATAGATCAGATACCAGTTTATGGTTTGTAGTGTGCGAAAGTACTTTTGAACCTGCTACTCCAAAGCTCATAACTGATTCGAAAACCAAATACAATTACGTAGTTGCACATATTCCTCCTAATACAGCTTCTTTAATAAGAGATGTATTAATGAAACCAGATAAAACCGATCCTTATTCCCATATTAAGAAAGAACTTATAAATCGGACAGGGGAATCATCCCAACAGGAAATTTAAAAGTTACTTTCAGGGGAAGAATTAGGCTCTCGCAAACCATCTGAATTACTACGGAATATGAAACGTCGCGCCGAAACTTTAAATGTAGCTGAAAATTTGATGCTAGAGTTATTTTTGCAGCCGTTGCCATCTTCAGTCCAAACAATTTTAGCTACAGTTTCACACACTGTACAGAATTACACGGAACAAAAATTTTTAGTCGAATTGACTTAATAAAAGCGTACCACCAAATTCCTATTCATCCGGACGATATTCAACTTACTTTAGACAAAGCAGCAGAAATTGCCGATAGGATCATAGAAATTTCACCATCTTCCACGGAGACTTTTGCAGTGTCCAATAAAAGTGAACCAACACTTGAGACTATATTTCTTCGCGAAATTGAAAAGTTAAATAAAAGAATTGATCGTCTTTCCTATTCTCGCGGTCGTTCGTCCAATCGCAGAAACAATGGGTCTCGCGAAATGAGTGTCTCTCGTAAACGTGATTTTTCAATTTGTTGGTATCATAGACGCTTTGGAGACAAATGTAGGAAAGCGAAATGCGTGAAACCTTGCAAGTGGCAGGGAAACGAAACGAGCAAGGAATAGCGCCGACTTATTCTTTGCCTAAGGAATCACGTCGTCTGTTCATTCGTGACCGGACAACAAATATATTTTTCCTGGTTGACACAGGGTCGGACGTCAGTTTAATTCCTGCTAATATCTATCAGAAACGAAATGCTACACAACAAACCGTTATGGCAGCAAATTCTTCCAACATTAATGTTTATGGTCAGAAAACCTTATCGCTGAATCTGAATTTAAGACGACACTTTTTATGGACTTTCCTTATTGCAGATGTTAGTTCACCTATTCTTGGAGCAGATTTCCTCCATTATTTTGAATTGGTGTCAGATCTCCGCAATAAGTGTCTGAGAGATACGAAAACAAAATTGCAATCAGCAGACCAAATTAAAGATTCGAAACTACATTCAGTTCAAATTTCTCTTTCTGGGGATACAAAATATCATAAATTATTGCGAAAATTTCCTTCTATTACCAAATTACCTAATCCACATCAAACAGTAAAACACAACACTGTTCACCACATAATAACAAAAGGTCCTCCCGTAGTAGCAAAACCTCGAAGGTTAGCTCCAGATCGTCTTAAAATTGCTAAGCAAGAATTTCAAAATATGATGCATCAAGGACATATAAGACCTTCGAAAAGCAACTAAACTTCGCCACTTCACATGGTTCCCAAGAAAGGAACTTTAGACTGGAGACCAGTTGGTGATTTTAGATCTCTAAATTCTCAAACAATAAAAGATAAATATCCCATCCCTTGTGCTGCTGATTTTACAGCTGAATTACACGGAACAAAAATTTTTATTCGAATTGACTTAATAAAAGCGTACCACCAAATTCCTATTCATCCGGACGATATTCACAAAACTGCAATTTGTACTTCTTTTGGCCTATTTGAAAGTACAGTGATGCAGTTCGGCCTC